>NC_056742.1:172008375-172300875 GCF_019279795.1 Protopterus annectens | reverse complement strand
GGGATTGGAATTACAACCTTCAGAACTGTGGAGCTGCAAGTACAAAAATGGAGGGGGGAATACAGACTGTGTGAGACTGCAATGTCTTAGAATATTCGCACTATACGCAGGTACATGGATCTTGGGGTCAGTTTATGTAAGTAGCAGGTATTTGTAAAATGCTTTAAAGTTATAACAGCAGATTTTGGAATTTTCTTTTTTTTTAATTTGCAGTATAATTTTTCAAGATATTGGGCATTATCAGTTTCCACCACATTCCTTTGGCCAGATACCGTAAATTAATGCAATTATTTAAGAAAAAGACAAACCATCACTGGATTATGTCCAAAATCTCAAATGCAAATTAGTCAAGGACCAAGTAGTCACAAAAAAAAAAAAAAAAAGAAAGAAACAATGTAGCACAGTTCTAATTTAGTCCACACACCAAGACTCCAACTTATTGGACATGTGCAAAAGTGAATTCACTTCAGAATCTCGAAATCCCAAAACATCGAATTTCATATGATCGAGACCATATGATTGATGTTTTGGAATATGGAAATTCCGAAACAAATCCAAAAATAAAACAACAATTTAAATGTTTCTGCAGGGGGACAAGCCTCCCTGCACCCCCCATACTCCCGCTACTTAAATATTCCAACTCTGAGATCACACTACAGCGAGGAAAAAGGAAATCTCCCATTCCGTGCTGTATGCAGATCTCCGTTCACAATGTCGGGATTCTGAAAATTCAATCATATGTTCTCAGCCATATGAAATTCGATTTTCAGGATTTCAGCATTGTAAAGTGTTCCTGCAAAAGCACACAAATACAGGCCCTCATGCAAACAAAACCAACCCACATATCATGTAAAACTAACATTTTCTAATGTAGGTAGCAAGCCCTACATACACTCACTGTATTCCACCAAAAACTCTTAGCCAAATCTAAGCTTGCACTTTCCTTGGAGGGAAATTCAGTTCATTGATCACTTTGTTGATCAAGGTAGTGATTTAGTGATTTCATTGAAATTTGTACTGGTTTTCATTGAGATCGTAGTTCACTGGGGATTGGAGCTTTGCTTTTACTTACTGTTGTGTGATCTTGGCTTTCATGTACAGTTTGTGGGAACATGAGGGGGTATAAACACATACACACACATATACATATTGTATGTATATATATATATATATATATATATATATATATAATACACACACACACACACACACACACACACACATATACATATACATATACATATTGTGTATATATATATATATATATATATATATATATATATATATATATTTATTTACACATATATATGGTTATATAGTTACATCACTATTTATTACATTTTGTGTGTTTGGTGATTGTGGTGGGCAAATGTTTTTTTCCTCCCTGAATGCTCTTCAATCTTGTATTTTCTTGATCTATATGTGTTGTTGGGGAGTTGTAGAATATCTATGGTGCTATATTTTATGTAATCTGGATTCAGTGTTTCAGGTTTGTTAAATTAAACATTGATTAAATCTGTAATTAAATTAGTGGCATACACTCAAGAAACACTCTTAATTATGAGAGAAACAAACCTATCACACAATGACCCACATTCACATACTGTCAGTGAGTCTGCCTACTTAGGTAGTCTGTATACTCAGTGAGAGTGCGGATTCAATCAGCATGAAATAACAAACCAGACATTGGTCAGACTGTGAAAAACTAAAATAATGACACCCCTAAATGGAATGATTAGCTTTTTTTTTTTTTTTATTCTTTCAGAAGTCAGAAATGCGCATTCAAAGTTCACCCTTTGCAGAAGTTTATACTGCTGAACTTTGTGCCACCACAGAATGTTTACCAACAAAACTTAGGCCTGTCCTCCTAATTCCATCACTTCTTCTTCTTCTTCTTTCGGCTTTTCCCACTACTACACAATTACTACCTTTAACACTTCATTTAGAGTTTACACAATCTGATTAATCCTTTTTCATACCATGCACTTTATGGTACAGTGGCTCTGAACCCAGGAAAAAAAAAAACATTCAGCCATCAAAGTTTAAATAAACCTAAATTTAAGTATTTGTTCAGTTTCTCATATTAGTATGGCTTCCTTTTCCAAAATGCTTGCATGGGAAGGGTGTTTCTATAAGAAAACATACACATACTATCTATTCCATGCAAGGAAACTATTCACAGTGGAGCTTGTATGAGCTGTCAGTTTAAACTATGTTTTTGGTTTTGAAAATATTCCTGTTACAAAAGGAGGACATGCATTCTGTAGCATCTTCAAGAGTCACTTTGATAGGTCAGATACTGACATTCTCCGAGTTCCTTTAGGAAGAAATATGTCCACATTCACTATTGCATACACATGTGACACAGTGAGTCATGGCTACCTTCTGCTACGTTGCTAATAGCAAAGTCATTTTTGTCAGGAAGAGGTTGTGCCTAGCAATACATGCACAGTTTCATCAACAAAATAAACTACCTGGGAGTTTACCACAGAGGATTAAAGCTATAAACTACTAAGAAGCTTTATGAGGTTCCAACAGCACCTCAGCCCAACTGGACAACCCATTTAAAATATATAAATGACTACTTCACACGGCACAGGGATAATTAATGCCCCATTCAAATAAAAAGCAGTTGAGTCATTGATGAATACATCAATAGTGAGAGGATAAAAACTACATCAGGATGGAATATACTAACTGATGATAATTTCTTGACAAACAGGTTCATCCTAAATATAAATCAGATATTGGTATATCAGTATGTTACATCACCCAAGGTTTATTTCTATAGTCATGGGGCATACAAGTTAACAGCAAACCTTTGTGTCAGTTTTATATAGTGACTAATGAGTGACTGTTCATACATCTTGCTTAAGTATGTGTAGATCATAGTGTGTGTTGTACCTTTAAGAGCCATTCCAGTCCATAGGCATGGCATGTAAGCGCTGTGCATGTGCAAGCAAGAGTGCCATTTTGAGTGAGCAGCAAGAGTGAAATAGCAGTCGGTTAGTTTGTTTAATGTCCCAGTCATCCATCCTGATGTATTTGTGTGTAATAAACTACTTAAATGAACACCCAGGCCTCATTGTGTTGTTTAAATACACAAGATGAGCGACAAGGTTTCAGAAATGGGATCCAAAGTAAAACTTCAGGACCATGAGGCACAGAAGTGAATCCTCCAAAGCTCAAACTCGCAAACCAGTCAGAAAGATAAATACAGGTACTGAAACTTAACTGATTTTTTACTCAACAAATTTAAAACAAAGCATTCAAACCGTTCAAAAAGAGTTTCTAATTAAACAAAATAGTTGAAACTATGATATATTGATAAAAAAGTACTCCAAATAATTACATAAATGCTCGAAATAACTTTCGAATCACATAGAATGTATAAAAAAAGGGAGAATGACTGTATTTTTTCTGTGTGTGCTTCTTTTTTGTATTAACTAAAGCTATTCGAAATATCCAAGGTGTGCAGTGTTCGCAAGTGTCTACGCAGTATTAGTATTACAGTACTGTTATTTCAAGGAAGTTATTGTGCAGTTGAACATTTTTCCAGTACCTGGTATGTTCATTTCAATATAATTATAAAAGCATTTTGATTGGGATGGCAGAAGGATTTCACAGACCTCGTCCACTTGTATTTGATAATAATCTTGCTGAAAACCGGAGAGCATTTGAGCAGAGAGTACAATATTTTTCATTCAGCCTTCTTTTTATGATAAAGACAGATGTGCAAAGGCATTTATTCTGCTTAATCTAGCTGGTTCAGAAGCCATTGAAAGTGAGCATTCATTTGTGTATGCCCCAGCTTGTGTATACATGGGAGGGGGATAGACCGGCATTTTGTGGTAACGGCTGAAATGCAGGAAGACCCTGAGTGCTTATAACATAAATTTAGAGAAATGTCTAACTCCCAAATGAATATTACAATGGAAAGGCACATATTTTACACAAGATCAAAAGCCTGGTGAAACTTTTGCAGCCTATTATAACTGACTTGAGAAACAAGGCAAAAACATGCAGATTTGGTGATCTATGAGATGAGTTGATAAAAGACAGGCTTGTGTGTGGTATTAAAGATGATGCAGTGAGAAAGATTTTGCTTCAAGACAGTGATTTAACTTTGAATAAGGATGCAGAGATTTGTCAAAGCACACAAATTTGCTTATGAATGAGAAAAGCATGCTTGCAGTGCCTTCCAGTGCTAATGTTGACAGTTTGCAGCGTGAGGTTAAAAGATACAGGCCTGTAATTTTACATAGTCAAGAGACATGTGCAGTCATTGTTAAGCCTCAAAGACAGTTTGAAAATAGGACTGCTTTCATTTAATGAAAATTTTGCACAAACTATCTTTTTCTGACTATGCTGATCTTTTTGAAGACAAGTTGGGCAAACTCCAAGTTGTATCCTCCATGAAGTTAGACCACAAGGTAAGCCCAGTTATCAGACCAGCACAGAAAGTTCCAATAGCCATGCAAGGCACAGTCAAAGCTGAGCTAGACAGAATGGTGAGTCTAGGAGTAATTTGTCCAGTAGAAGAACCAATTGAATGGGTATCCTCCATGGTGGTAGCTCATATGAAAAGCTCAGATATTATAATATGTATTGAGCTAAAAGATTTAAATAAAGCACTAAAATGACCTCATCATCCAGTGCGTGCAGTTGAGGAAGTTGCCGCCCTTTTGCCACTGTTTTTTCTTTCTTAGTTATAAAAAGTTCCTTTTGGCAAATTTTGCTTGACTGAAAATCTTCATTGCTAACCACTTTCAGTACACTATTTGGAAGGTACAGATTTTTGAGAATGCCATTTGGGATAAATTCTGCCAGTGAAGTCTTTCAACGTGCGATGGAGCAAATTTTTTTCTGGCTATCGATGTGCTATTATAGTAGATGCCATTCTTGTAGGAAGCAATGGTGAAGTCCAGCATGATAGAAACCTCATGAAAGTTCTGGAACATGCTCGTGAAGTGAATCTTAAGCAAAATCCTCAAAAAATGGAAGCTCAGACTACAAGAAGTTATTTATGTGGGTCATTTGTTTACCAGTTCCGGCTTATGACCAGATCCTTCCAAGCAAACTGCAGTTCTTGAGATGCCAGCACCAGACAATGTCACCTCCTTACAATGTTTTCTTGGTATGGTCAACTATTTGAGCAAGTTTATTCCAAATCTGAGTGACCTTTCAGCAGCACAAAGAGAGCTGACATGAAGGATGTAACTTGGTCCTGGTTGGAACAACACCAAAGAGCATTTGGTGCTCTGAAAGAGAGAATTAAAAGTCCATCCACTTTAAGATACTATGATGTTCACAAACCTGTCACTCTTTCTTGCGATGATTCATAGTTTGGTCTTGGTACAGTCATTACCAGTAGCCTATGCATCCAGAACTCTGACCCAAACTGAAATGCAGTAGGCTCAAATAAAGAAAGAGCTCTTGGCAATTGTGTTTCCATGTTCAAAGTTCCAGGATTATATTTATGGCCAACCTATTGAAATTGAAACTGACCACCATCTTTTGTGTACTATTTTGAAAAGCCAATGCACACAGCTTCTGCAAGATTGCAGCACATGATGTTGAAATTGCAAAATTTTCACTTGGTTTATAAAAAAGGCAATCTTCTTTATTTTTCTGATACATTATCCATATCACCCAGAAAAACTACTGAACAGCATGAAAATGAGTTATCTGATTTTGAAGTCATGGAAGTGAGAAATTTTTCTTCCACACTTCTTGAGCTCAGAACTCACACAGCTTCAGATCCATTTCTCCAGAAGCTCAATCACTTTATCAGTCGAGGATGGCCATCAAAGCAATCTTGTTTACCACTAGATGTGCAGCAGTGTTTTTCTTCCAGAGACGAGATTTTGATGGAGAATGGCATCATCATGAAGAGTCCAAAAGTGATTGTTCCAAAATCCTTGCAACAAGAGTATATTAAAATCTTGCATCGTGGCCACCCAGGAACTGATTCTACCAAATGAAGGGTGAGAGAACTAGTATTTTGGCCTTCTATGTCAAAAGATATTGAGAAATAACTTTTGGCTTGTTCTGTGTACTTAACACATCAACAAAAAGACCCACTTAACTAAGCCATATTCCTGAACTACATTGGTCAACAGTAACTACAGATATTTTCAAATGGAATGGTCAACATTACTTGGTGTTAGTAGACTCTTATTCAGATTGGTTTGAGATTGACCTACTTCCTAATCTCATATCCAGCACTGTCATTACGAAGTTGAAGAGACATTTTTCTGTCCATGGTAGTCCATGCAGCCATTTCTGACAGTGGTGCACAATTTACAAGTCAGCAGGTTAAAATATTTGCTGAAATGTGGGACTTTGTTCATGTTACTAGTAGTCCTGAATGCCCACAATCAAATGGCCTGGCTGAACATGCAGTTCAAGGTGAAAAACAGCTGTTGCAGAAGTCCACACTTGACAATACTGATGTTTTTTTTAATCTGCTTAATCTCAGAACATTCCTCATGACAATTTACTTGGTTCACCTGCCCAGAGATTAATGTCGAGACAAACCAGAACCACACTACCAATTAGTAAGTATTTGTTGACTCCGAGTGCTAAGAACAACAAAATAGTAAAAGCTCGACTCCTAAAGAAGCATTTGTCCCAGAAGTCCTACTATGATAAAAGCAGCAAGCCTCTAAATCCATTAAAAGAAAGAGAGTGAGGATGCAGGCAATAAAAGGATTTGACTGAATAGGACTTGTGAAGCATTTGTGTGAGAAACCGAGATCGTACATCGAGTCGCAAAGGATGGAATTCAGGTGGAATCGGAAACATTTACTACTGGTGTCCGAGCCAGTGTTACAGCATCTTGTTTGTAATACAGACTCTAATTCTCAGAGTGATTTGTCCAATGTTCCTGTTCCAGAGAACATTTCATTTGTTCCTGTTCCAGAAAGTATCCCTGAAAATCCTGAAGAAGGACATTCCCCAGTGACTGTCCCTGTTGCTAAACCTAGTTCTAATTATTATATTATGAGGTCAGGTCATATATCGAGACCTAATCCTAAATACACAGCAACCTAGACATGATTGTTATTGTTTGTATATATCTGTCTAATTTGCATGCTTTCCAGTTGTCATTTCCATTGCAGAACAGAATAGTCAAAGAAGAAGGATGTAGATCATAGTGTGTGTTGTACCTTTAAGAGCCATTCCAGTCCATGGGCAAGTACATATAAGTACTGAACATGTACAAGCAAGAGTGCCATTTTGAGTGAGCAGCTGGAGTGAAAGCATTTGTGTGTGTAAAAGTCAGTCGGTTAGTTAGTTTAATGCTCCAGTCATCCATCCTGTTATGTTTGTGTATAATAAACTACTTAAATGAACACCCAAGCCTCATTGTCTTATTTGAATACACAAGACAAGCGACAGTATGTATCATTCCTTCAGTGATGGACATTTTTTAAATGTAAGGATAAATGTTCATATTTTATATTGAATGTATTTTGTTATGACAATCGTGTATTCATCACCCACACAACTTTCACTGTCAGTTAAACTTTCATTCCTGGCAAAGCATGTTTCATTAACTAAGCTCTACCTATCAACAAGATCCTTCTTGCAAATAATATTAAGGCACAAAGAGCTGTAATTTGGACAGTTTGTTCCTTTGGACAGTTCCACAGATGTGCCCCACTCGATCAACCAAAAATTCAAAAATGTCTTCTATCTCTAGGAAAGAAATTATGGTGTTTCCACAAAATAGCTCTTTCCTACTGAAACTGCAACAAAGAGCAATGTGTGTATTTGATTGCAAATCTGAATGTGTGTGTGTGTGTGTGTGTGTCTGTGTCTGTGTGTGTGTGTGCTTGAGTCTTTTAAACTAATTACAGAAAGCATCATTTGGCATTGTAGTAGTTATCTGGCAGAAGTGGTAACTTTCTTTTTTTTTCCTCAAAATTTTTTTATTTGATTTTACAGATCAGTTACCAAACAAACTATTTACAAATACAATTAAAGTGAACTGTATACAACGTCCATAACAAAGTATACATATACAAACAGTTAATATTCCTCTAGTAGATTATACAGTTTCTGCCAAGCAATTAATTAATGTCTTGAATTACTAGTTCTCATTTTTATGGTAGAAATGTCATTATTACAGACTGATTTAGCTAAGTGAATAAAATCACCTTGAAATGAGATAGTAGACTTGGTTTCCAATTTTTCGCAATGACTTTCCTTGATACTGATAACATTGACTATAAAAGAGGCATTTGGTTTGTTGATATGACTTCTGGGGTTGGTACATTGATATAAGATAATCTGTAATAATGTAGATGTTCTTCATTCCACATTGCTGCAGTCCTAACCATTGGGTAGTCCGCTGTCCAGTCGGCCCGAATACCAAAGTATATGGCTGACGTCGGTCAAGGCGCATTAAACTGACGTCAGGACGTCAGGGTACTAATGCGCATGACCGACGTCATATCCTCAGTCTTTTTTGCCGCATGGTCCGATGCAGAAGCAGTTTTGCGAGTGCAGGTTGGCGTTCTGAAATTTTCTGAAGTCGGAGTTTCAGACCGAATCAAAGTTGGCTAAGTACCCCGTTGGGGAATATTTTGGTTTTTTCTTGCCTCAGTATTTGACCGGATGTCAGAAAAAGTGAATAACTGTATTTCTTGTGGGAAACAGATACCTCATAGGGATTACCATACCTTGTGTATACCTTGTTTAGGGCCTGAGCACGACGTTGTTGGATGCCGCTCTTGTGCTAGATTTAACAAACGCACTATTAAGAGAAGGTTAGACTGTGCCAGGTTAGTGTTTGGGAAGCGTTGTAATTATAAAATGCCGTCGGATGCTCCGACGCCCGCTTCGTCCAAAAAGCGCAAGGACAAAGCAGCAAAGCCTAGAGTGGAAGAACCGGCAGTCCCGGACGTCGGTTCTTTAGAAGGCTCAGTGGAGCCGGAGGTTTTGCCAGGAGTTTCTTTGGAGTCTCAGGGAGAGACTTTACTGTTACAGGATGTGTCCTCTCTGGAGGTAGGCCAGGCTGAAGGGGCTTCTCAGGTGGCTGTTCTTCCCTCTCTTCCTAAGGTGGTTAGCGCCTCCCCTTCTGTTTCCAAGGCTTCTTTGAGAGGCAGGCCAGGTTTAACTTCAGTGGGGGTTTCTCCTAGCTCTTCAGGATCTTTGCCTAAGAAACATATGCTTAAAATGGCAGAGGATTTGATTACTATGATTCGAGGTTCTATGCCCCCTCCTGATAAGAGGCCTAGGGTGGAGCCTGAGTTTGAGAGTTTTGAGCAGTGTTCGGAGGCTTCTGAGTCTTCGGCTGAAGACTTGCAGGAGTTTCCTCCTTATTCTGATTCTGATGTGGATGATTCTACTCCTTCAGCTTCTCCTCCTGAGGATTTTTCATTTTCAGAGACTCTGCATTCCATGAGGGAGCATTTTAAATGGGAAGGTCAGGATTTCTCTGATTCCAGGAAGAGGCTTAGGGAATTCTTGTTTTTACCCCAGCATAGGCCTTTAGCTATACCTCCTGTTCTGAATGTGGTGGAAGATGTTTTTGCAGAGACTTCCCTGAACCCTGATTCTTTGCCTCCTGCCCCAGTTAAACCGGATAGGTACTATAGGGTGCCTGAAGCTCATAAGTATCTTTTTAAGAGTCCTAGGGCAGACCCAGAAACTGTCTCTCAGGGGCCTAAAGGTGTTAAGGCTTCTGTTGTTAAAAATCCTGTTCCTCCTGATAAAGAGGCAAGGGCTTTGGATAGATGGGGAAAGAAGGTGTATACTTCTTCCACTTTAGCCATGAGGGTGTTGAATTGCCAGTTTCACATGTTAAAATATCAAAATTATCTCCTTTCACAATTGAAGTCTAAGGTGGATGCTCTGGCGGAAGGTATTGAGTGTAAAGAGTTGCAGGATTTAGTTCATGTGTCTGAACAGGTGGGTAAGCATTCTTTGCAATGTGGTTTTGATGCTGTGCAGGCCTCCTCGAGGGTGGCTGCCACTGGTTCTGTTCTTCGTCGGCACGCCTGGTTGAGGGATCAGAATTTAGCTGAGCATGTTAAGACAAGGATTTTGGATGCTCCTTTACAGTCTGACGTGTTGTTTGGTTCGCCTGTGGAAGCAGTTTTAAAGAAAATGGAGGACAAGGCTAAGTCTATGCAAACTGTTAAAGATTTTTGCAGGTGCAGCCTCCGAAGTTTAGTAGAAATTGGCCTACTAAGGGATGGACATATCCTGCTTATGATTCCCAGTCTAGGGGTAGGTCTAGACGTGGTAGGGGCAGAGCTCAAGGTTCTTTTAGGCCTAGAACAGGGAGTTCACCTGCTCAGACTTCTGGTGAGGGCAGGGGTCAGTCCTTTCGTAAACAGACCCAATGACCTGCCTTTTCAGCTGCCAGTACATTCTCGCCTGGCAGCACCTTTGGGAGGAAGGCTGGCTCTTTTCAAAGAAAATTGGGATTTAATTACCCAAGACAGATGGGTTTTGGATATCATTCACCACGGTTACAGGTTTTATTTCCATACCTTGCCTCCTTTCAAAGGCATGCCAGACATTCCTCCTCTGCAAAGAAAAGAGGCTCACAAGCAAATTTCTCTGTTACTCCAAATAGGGGCCATTCAGCCAGTCCCTGTGCCAGAAAGGGGCCTAGGATTTTATTCTCGCCTGTTCCTAGTACCAAAGAAGGGGACACGTGGAGACCAATTTTGGATTTATCTATCCTCAACACTTATCTGGACATTCCCAAGTTCAAAATGTTGACGTTACAACAGCTTTTACCTCTGCTGGGCAAAGATCACTGGATGGTAACTTTAGATCTCAAGGAGGCTTACCTTCATGTGCCTATCAGACTGAGTTGCAGGAAGTATCTGCGTTTTCGGGCTGGAAATTCCCATTATCAGTTCTCTGCATTGCCCTTTGGCTTATCTACTGCGCCCAGAGTATTCACAAAGGTTCTGGCTCCAGTGATAGCTTACTTCAGGCTAAAAGGAATTCAAATCTATCCTTACTTGGACGACTGCCTGATTCTGGCTCAAGAAAAGGACGACCTTTTACAGCATTTGGAATATGTGATAGCAGTGCTAAGATGCCTAGGGTATTCTGTGAACGAAATAAAGTCCAGTCTAGTACCCTCTCAAGACATGTGCTTTCTGGGTGTGAGACTGAATACAGCAGCCCAGATGGCCTTTTAACCCCGGACAAACAAAAGAATCTTTCCATTTACTTCCATCAACTATCTCTTCAGTCCGGGCTGACTGCAAGGACAGTCCTTCAAGCCTTAGGGTTCATGGCATCTTGTATTCTGGTGCTTCCCAATGCCAAACTGCATATGAGGAAGCTGCAATGGTATCTCAAAATGTATGGACACAGCACTGCCAGGATTTGGACACTGTCATTCAAATAATACCTTGCATTCAAAAGGAATTTTTGTGGTGGGCTCAGGAATGTCACCTAAACAAGGGACTCTCTGTGACCCGGCCAGAGGCGAGTCAGATTCTAACGACAGATGCCTCAGACATAGCTTGGGGAGCTCATCTGAATGGAAAGTGGATACAAGACAAGTGGCCTGCCAGACTACAGCATCTACATATCAACATGAAGGAGATGTTAGCAGTCCAGTTTGCATTAATGGCTTTCAAGGAGTTACTTCTTCCAGGGCAGGTGTTGATTCTAACAGACAACACAACTGTCATGTGGTACATCAACAAACAAGGGGGAACACATTCTTACCTTCTATGCAGGCAAGCAATGATTTTATGGGAGACTGCGCTCAGCTTGCAACTAACTCTTCAGGCAAGGTTTCTGCCGGGAGCACAGAACTCCTTAGCAGATGTGTTAAGCAGGCAAATCATGGATCCCCACGAGTGGAAACTGGATCTTCATGTATTTCGGAAATTGACAGTGTCATGGGGAATTCCAGACATAGATCTGTTCGCTTCTCCACTAAACCACCAGGTGCCAAAGTTTTGCACGAAAAGGTTTCATCACACAGCTTGGAAAGTGGACGCTCTTTCTTTCAGTTGGAAAAATCTTCATGTGTATGCCTTTCCACCTCTGCCTCTTCTCCCAAAGGTACTCCTAAAGGTCAGACAAGACAAGCCAAGGATGATTTTAATAGCTCCAGATTGGCCTCGGCAACACTGGTACCCATTACTGAGGAGTCTGGTAAGGAAGCCTCCATGGCCTTTACCTTTGATTCCACACCTATTGTCTCAGAGGGACGGTCATCTACTCAATGTCAAGCTTCACTCTCTTCATCTAACAGCCTGGCATATTCTGTTTTGAAACACAGCAGGTCTCAACTTCCTCAACAAGTTTTGAATGTGATTATGGAAGCTAGAAGACCTAGTACAAGGAAAGTGTACGCAGAAAAATGGAAGAGATTTTTATTTTGGAGTGCAGCAAAGAATTTGGAGATTTCTGAGCCTAATTTGAGTGTGGCTCTTCAATATCTTACTGAGTTATTGGACAAAGGTTTGTCTTTCTCTTCCATTAAGATTCATGCTGCAGCAATTTCAGCTCACTATGATTGTGACCCACCATTGTTTTCGCATCCTTTGTTCAAGCAATTTCTTAGAGGGGCAAAGAATATAAGACCCCACGTAGAGCTCCTACTCCTGCTTGGGATCTCAATTTTGTGTTGGAGAAACTTACTCTACAACCTTTTGAGCCTGCGGCTACTGCTGACTTGAAATACTTGTCATGGAAGACTGCTTTTTTGTTGGCCATTACTTCTGCAAGAAGGGTTTCTGAATTGCAGGCCCTTATGGCGGTAGAGCCTTTTGATTTTCCATAAGGATAGGGTATCATTACGTACTAATCCTTCTTTTATGCCTAAGGTGGTTTCTAGTGTGGCTTTAAACCAAACTATTCATTTGCCTACTTTCTATGCAGATCCCAAAATAAGGGGGAAAAGATTTTGCACACTTTAGATGTACACAGGCAGTTGCGTTATTATTTAAGCAGGACTAAGGATTTTAGGCAGTCTCAGCAGTTGTTTATTTCTTTTGCTTTGAGTTCTCAGGGCAAGCCTGTGTCAAAACAAACTATTTCTAAGTGGATTGGGTTTTGCATTGCATTTTGTTATTCCCATCATGGCAAGGAGATTCCAGCTGGGATTAGGCCTCATTCCACTAGGGCTACTGCCACTTCAACAGCATTTCTAAGGGGAGTGGCAACTAAGGATATTTTGGAGGCAGCTACTTGGAGTTCGGTGCATACTTTCTCTAAGCATTACCACCTTCCTCTCTACTCTAAATCTAGGGCTGGTTTTGCCACAGCTATTTTGCAAGGCATGTTGACAGCTCCTGCTTCCTTATGATTTGCCAGCCTCCCTTACCTCTGCTTTGGGATTCTACCCAATGGTTAGGACTGCAGCAATGTGGAATGAAGAACATAGTACAGTTTTGTACCTACCATAAATGTAGATGTTCGAGGATCCACATTGCTGCAGTCCAATTTACCCTCCCTCCTTCCCTCTGTGTTTAGGGGTGGTTGTGTGGGTGAGGTTATACTCTTGTGATTTTGTATATATTGTACATATTTTGGTGCAGGAGTGTTTGGTGTTTTTGGTTTTGGCCTTGTCTTTTTAGGGTCTTCTGACATCTGGGGCAAGAAAAGACTGAGGATATGACGTCGGTCATGCGCATTAGTACCCTGACGTCCTGACGTCAGTTTAATGCGCCTTGACCGACGTCAGCCATATACTTTGGTATTCGGGCCGACTGGACAGCGGACTACCCAATGGTTAGGACTGCAGCAATGTGGATCCTCGAACATCTACATTTATGGTAGGTACAAAACTGTACTTTATCTGTCTACACCGCTTTACAAAAGTATCTAAAATCTGTCCAGAAATGTGTTACTATTGTACAATTAATAATCATGTGCAACCAATCAACATTGTGTTGATTCACATATCCAACACTTTATATTATCTTGTTTTGTAAATTATGGCAATTTATGTGGTATTAAGAAACTTCTACATAAAAATTTTGATGTGTATATTCTCCAGTTTTGAGAAATTGTTGACCTTCCTGATGATTTCAAAGTGTTTTGTTTGTTGTAAACTTCGTTGTTTATTTTAGTTGAATAATTCCAGAAGGATAAGTCTGGAGAGCTAAATTCACTTCTAGTAATTTTGTATATCCTTGATATGAATGAGGTGACCATAAAAGAACCATTATTAATATTAGAGAGGAACTCTAGGATTTTAGGTATGGTTTTATTATGTGTGTCTAATATAAATATAATTTTATTTTAAATAAATTCTTTACAAGTTTGAATATCAATGCAGTTACTGTTCTGCAAACTGTATCTAGCTGTCAAGTAATCTGCTGAATGCATTTTACTTCCAAACATAAATTGATTCCAGGAGTAAAAACTGGACCTCAAAAAAAACACCAAACCAGTAACCATGAAGGAAACACCAGGACAACAGGCAAACTTAAAAACTGCACTTTAATTCACCAGTAGTTAAGCGCTTTCATCCAACAGGACTTAATCAGAAACACTTGGACTCCTCATCAGATTTAACGTGCGCTGGTTCCGGTCTCCAGTAAGCCCTGCTACTGCTTCTAGACCATACGCCACGCAGCCAGTCTTCAGTACCACAGCATGCACTATCCACGCTAGAGCCCGACTCAATGTTTTCTTCGCTGTCCTGAGAAGCTCGCTTCCACTGCTGTCAACTGGAACCAGAGCATGTTAAATCTGATGAGTAGTCCGAGTGTTTCTGATGAAGTCCAGTTGGATGAAAGCGCTTAACTACTGGTGTATTAAAGTGCAGTTTTTACGTTTACCTGTTGTCCTGGTGTTTCCTTCGTGATTACTGGTTTGGTATAAATTGATTCCAGTACATCACATTACTTTTCTTTAACTCTAACATTTTACTTGTATCAAAGGAAATCAAACATTCACTTGTAAAAGCTATCGGGAAAACTGTTATTAATAAGTTTTTAGTTAAATGATTCAAATACGCAAGTCATTTGAACATTAATAATAACTTATTTATGAGTGGAAAGAATGTGAACTTCTGTTTATCATTTAGAATGTATATATTTTTTTTAGAATCCACATGAAGACATTTCTTTCTGTTTTAATGAGAGGGTCAAATAATATTTTATTTTCTAATAACATAGTCTCATGAATTGATTTCCAGCAGGATGAGTATGATGCGTTAAGCCACAAGAGTACTGTATTACTAATAACTGAATTAAAGTACAGGTTTATATTGGGAAAACCAATACCCCCTCCTCCAAACTTGTTGTATGCCAGTGTAAGGAGATTCTAAGTCTTTTTGGATACCATAAGAATTTAAGTAAAATATAATTTCGTTTTTAATGGCTCCTTTAAGTAGGGGAAAAATTGATGATTGACAGATTAATTAAAACGATTATATTACCAAAACTTTTATTCGAGATAGTCTGTCTTCAAAAGTGAAAAATAATCTGTTCCAGTTTTCTGTTAGATTTATTATTGTATTAATTAGGTGCTGATAATTAACTGATATTGATTTTTTATAACTGGATTCAATGCTAACTCCCAAGTATTTCATGTGTGTATTTTCCCAGTTAATGTTTTTGTAAGAGTTTAACTTTAAGGCTGTTTGTTTGTTTATTAGGAGTGTTTTAGTTTTATTATGGTTTAATTTTAGTCCTAACACTTTCTCAAATAAATCCATAGATTTAACTAAATATTCCAGCAATGTTTCAGTATCTCCACACGTTATTAATAAATCATCTGCAAAAAGATGAATTTTGTGAGAGTCTGTCATTTAATTTGTAACCTTTTATGTTTGCATTATTTCTTATATTGCTAGCAAATGGTTCCATGGCAAGTGCAAATAATACAGGGGACTTGGGGCACCATTATTTTGTACCCTTTAAAAGCTTAAATGGGCTACAGATGGAAGAACCAATCTTTAAAAAAGAAATAGAATTTTCATAGAGCTTTTTGATTAATACTATAAAGTTTGTGGGAAAATTATATTCATGCAGTACTTTGAATAAGTAGGACCAATTTAGAGAACCAAAAGCTTTATCCATATCTAGGCTTCATTTATTAGATCTAGGCTTCATTTATTAGCTCAGATATTATTGCATTTAGTCTTTTTGCCAATATAGACATAAAAATCTTATAATCATATAATGTATATTTAAGAGACATATTAGTGTGTAAGATGAACATGATGAGGGATCTCTATCAGGTTTTAAGATAGGACTGACAAGAGAATATTTCTATGAAGGGGGTGTGGTAGATATACTTTTAACATCCTCAAATGTATTTAGTATAATTTTTAAGTATTTTGTCAGGGAAAAGTTTATATAACTCAGAGGATTATTTAGTCTAGTCCTGGTGTTAGTTTTTGGGTTTTTGATCTGATCTTTTAGTTCCTTAAAAGTACAGGATTTATCTATTTTGCTTTTTTGTTCTTTTAGTAATTATTTGAATGTTTTCTTTTAGAAAGTCTTCAAAGATCTTGGTATTACTTATATTTGACTTTGTACTATTAATACTTTCATAATACTTATCAAAATAATTTAATATGTCTTTCAAGTTTGATGCTTTGTTTTATTCTTATCTTTGTATACAATTTCTTTGATATGATTTTTTTCATTCATATACTTTGATCTAATTGCTGTTTTGTGTAAGCTTTTAGGGTTTAATGAATATGATTGTAGTTTGATTTTTTTCTAAATTAATAGGAATTTTATGTTGAAGAATATCTTATATTTTATATTAGTAAGTGCTGTTTTGTCACTAGGTATAAGATTTAGTTTTAATTTGTCAATTTCTGCTTGAGTTTCTATTAACTTCTTGTCCCATTTTCTTTTAAATAAGTACAAGTCTTTAGCTTTACAATATAGAACAACTTTGTGTATCCCATAATATCATATCTGAGACCTCACCATTATTATTCAGTTCTATGAACTGGTTAATTTCCTTTAAAACCATTCTTGAAAGACTTTTAGTTGTGTTATGTATGCAAGGATTCTTTGACAAAAGTTTAAAGTGTCAGGACTAAAGGTTATTTCAAAAGTGATGGCATTGTGATCAGATAAAGGGGCATGAAACAATCAATACTTCATCTAGTTTTGAAAATAGAGCTAGTTACCAAAACTTTATCTATATTTGTCTGAGTTCCAAATTCATAGAAGTAGTGGGTGAATTTTAAGGGTGATGGTAATTTTATTTCAAATATGTAATTTAATTTCATTGTATTTATATTGTTTAAGTGCTTCTCTGTTGAAGAAATTTTAAAAGTTTTACTGTTCGTGGTATCTTTATGAGATAATATGCAATTAAAGTCACCTGCTAACAATATCTCACTTCTGGAATGTAAAGTTGTGATATCTAAGAAACTCTGTACTGATTTTGTGCCAATGCCAGGTATCCAGTATGTATTTATAAAGGTATAAAACTTTTTTCCCATTTGTATTACTGCCAACCCAAGCATACCATTTTTATCTGTATAAGAATCCACAATCTTAAGGAATCCTAATGTTTTTTTCCCCCATAAAATAAGGATACCTCTTCTTTTATGTTTAAACTGTGAGCTAACAAAGACTGAATAGTCTTTTAGCAATATTCTATTTAAGTCTTCTGACAGTAAGTGGGTTTCTTGAAGAAATATAATATCAGCCTTAAGCAAGGAAAATATATATGTTTCTTCTCTTCATAGGGTTATTTAACCAATTTACATTTAATGAGAGACATTTCTGTGCTGGCATTATTCAAAGTGAATTGTATTCATGGCATTTTATACTGTTTTCTGGGCTAATTCTAAAGAAAGTCATAATGGCATTTGTTATAGATAACAGTTTATTTCTTAGCTTAAGAACAATAAAACCAAATAAATCAATAACTCTCAGAATGGAATATATTATTCCAGGCTTGTTTGGTTTCCTGTACAAGCCACTAACTAGCCAGCCCATTACACCTTCTGTCTATTTCCTACAACTGCTATTAGAATAACATCTGAGGAAATGTGGTTAATAGATTAAGCTTAAAGAAAAAGTTAATTATTTGTATATCAAATCAAAATGCAAACTACAGTAACTAAACTAAATTATTATTCTAAAAGCTATTGTTATGGTTCCTTGTATATATACTAAATAACACTCCATAATAACATAATTCAAATAAGTTGCATGTTGTTTTTAGGTTCATAGGTGTTTTCTAGGCTAACGACCACAAGGGCCTTTTTAACCTAGCCATGCATCCCAAATCTCTAATAAGTTCTGATACCCTTGCTTAAGTGTAAGCATGGACCTGGGAGATTAACCATTTACAGGTTACCTGTGTCCATTAGAGATATAGGTGCCAAACCAGGGATGAATTTCTAGTTTTACAAGTTACACTTGAATTGGGTTAGGGAGGAACTCTGCTTCACATGGATGGGGATCCTGTTCCATAGACTGGGCAGTCTCTGGGATACATACCTATCTCTCTAGCAGGTCCTAGTTATATCACAGCCAAGGTTTAAGTCTTTAGCATGTGTAATTATGGTGCTGTTTGTTTTGTGATTATGCACGAGGTCCATCAGAGTGTGGTCTGACAGTGCCCTGTATGCCAGGCATCAATCCCATCAAAAGCCTTTAGGAGATAGAATACAAGGATAGGGCCTTGAGGCAGTCTGCATAGGACATTTTACTTACACTCTGTATTCTTTTAGTGAGGAACCTCTGTGGATGTTCCAGTTATTGGATATGTCTGGTTAGGTACATACCAAAAGGGGCATTGTACTCAATGATAGGTCTGATTAATGCCAAATACAGTGGAGCAATGACTTCCTTGGACTTAGATGTCATACCTTTGTTTATAAGTCATGCAGCATAGAATGATTTCCTCACAACTGCAGATGCATGATGGAAAAAGGCTAGACTGCTATCTGTCTGTGTCCCTAAGTCCCCGACTACTGGGTCAACTCTAAGGGGTGTGTTGTCAATATGATAGTTACCAGGGATGGATAACTTCCCAAAGGATACCATTATGCATTTCTTGGCATTTAGTTTTAGTCCATGGCTCTGGCACTAGCTGTTTGTCTGTGTCAGGTCCTCCTGGAGAATATTTTTGTCAGTGTGAGATTCAATGACAGCTCCTAATTTGCAGTCATCTGCAAATTTAGTCAGCCAGAGACCACTGACATTGGCTTTGACATCTGAGAAGTAAATGCCAAAAAGGGGCGGTCCAAGGACTGATCCCTGAGGGAATCCACTTGTGACTGGCCTTTTTGTAGAGGTGGACTCCCCAATTCTAACTTCCTGTGTCCTGTCTGTGAGCCAGTTGGCTACCCACTGGGTGACATACAGGTTTGTACCTAACCTCTTGAGTTTGTCAACAATGCCCAAGTGGGGTATTGTGTCAAATGCCTTGGCCAGGTCAAGATAGGCAGTGTGAATGATTTTGCCCTCATCCATTGCTTTGGTGACCTTCTCAACAAAGTCCACCAGGTTGAGTAGGCATGATCTGCCCTTGACAAAAGCAAACTGGGTTAGGTCCAGTGTCTGGAGGTTTTCTGTATCTCTATTGATTATCTCCATGATAATTCTTTCCATGGCTTTACATGTAAGACTAGTGAGACTTATTGTTCTGTAGTTTCCATGGTCTGTAGATGGCCCATCTTTGTGCAGAGAGATGACTGTTGCCTTTCTCCATTCATGAGTCATGAAGCCTGTTTGGAGGCTACAGTTAAATAGTAATTCTAGAGTCCCTGATATGTCATGTTTCCTGCTATTTAGAAGGCATCCAGGGATACTGTCTGGGTCCATTGATGCAGTGTTCTTGGTCTTAGAGACAGCATTAAGGACCTGTTCCCCAGTAATAGTAGAGGGTGGTATATTTGATGATATTTCCTGAGGGAAGGTTGAGAGAGAGAGAGATGGGTAAAGTTGGAGCTGAATGTATCAGTCGGGAGGCTTGCTATATCTTCTGGCTCAGTATAGGTGGCTCCATTTACAATGAACTCTGCACACAATTGTGTATTGCCTTAGAGGTTATGGACATAGCTAAATAATGCTTTGTGGTTGTTCTTTGCCTGGGAGGCCAAACTTACCTCTGCAAGAAAATGTGTTCAAGTGTAACACCCAAAACCTTCCCTCTTTACTGTTGGGCGTAAACATGAATAACTAACATTTCAAAAAGGTAAATACAATTAAATGCTTACTTGCATTTCATTTTCAAATAAAAAGTAGATTCTTATTCAGAAAAGGCATCCAAAAGTCCGTTTTTTTTTTTTTTTTGATTGGTCTCCTGTGTTTGTCATGGAAATTAGAATATAAAGGTGACAGTTTACTTCCTACTTTCAGGCACAAATGGTTCTTCATGAAGATGGAGACTCATGGGAACACTTAGAAGTCGGTGCTGAATTCAAAAACACCACCAGAGCTTCAAAAGTAAGTCAGCAAGAATTTAAACTGTAAAAAGAAAGCTTTTAAACTCAGAAAGCTTGCAGATGTACTACACAAACCACAAGTGAACTGAAAAGCCATTTTTCAGCATTTTTTCCCCACTTCAAGGTTAAAAACAGTGTAAAACATATTTAATATTACATAGTTCATTAAAGTATTGACGTCTAACAAACAAAAACAACATTATAAATCCACTAATTAATGAAATTAATAACAGGCAGACGAAAGCATAACTATTTACATACATAAAGAGCCCTTCATTCAAAAATCAGCTTCTTCTTTTAACATCAGACTCAGTTTGTTTTTATTATATTTTGTTGTAATAAAGTGGAGGGTAAAGAGTGCCTGTGTGATTAAAGACAACTATACTATATAATTATATTGATTTATTTTCTCTGTTCAAAATGTTATATATTACTATAAGAATTTATATATTTTACATAGCTTTAAGTTGTTTTATAGTGTATTGTAACTGAGAAGCTGATAGCAATACAATTATTTAGTTTAAAGGGAAAAAAATTACTTTAGTTGTTATCTTATGGGGCAGTTGGCTATTTTAATGATGTTTAAAATAGTAAGATTTAAAAGTTATTTATTTGCCTCTAGTTTTCTTTTTTCTTTGACCAGTCATTTTTGAGGCTTGCCTCTTTAAAGTAATGCTGGGGTCCATTTCTTCAACTGGATTTAATAAGTTCTTTATTTATTATTTTTTTTTTTTTTTTTGAACAAAAGTAGCAGCTTCCTCCAATGTTTCAAATTTTTTTACCCTCTGGTAGAAAACTCGTTTTGCAGGGAAAATCAAGTGGATTTTGAAGCCAGCTTTTCCAGAGATTTTAGAAGGGGAATGCATGCTTTACTTTTTGAGACCACAATGGAAGAGTAATCATTGTCAAATCAATTTGTGTGACTCCTAATTTCAAAGGTGCGAGAGACCAGGCACTTTTCAGGACAAGATCTTTGTCTTGACTAGAAAAAAACTTCACTATAATGGATGGATGCATAAGTTTTTTGTTTGAAGGAATTGTAACCAAATATCTGTGAGCTCTTTCTATTCTGAAAGACAGGACTTCTGGTAGATGTAATATTTTGGGTATCCAGGAAGAGAAGTTGTTCACCATATTTTCACCTTCCATTTGTTCGGGGACTCCATAAATTCTAATGTTGTTTCTTCTGGCTCTGTTTTCCAGGTCATCTATTTTCTCTATAAGTTTATTTGTTGTATTAAGAATTCAATATTGTGTTCTCCCTCTGATAATCTACAGTCAATATCCGAAACAGTATCTATTACTGCTATCTGGACTTTCTGTTGTTTGATGATGTTGTTTATTAATTCAATTTGTTTGGTGCAGTCTTCTTTGATTTTATCTACTTTATAGTCAAGTTTGTCTATTTTGAGAGTCAGATCTTGAATGTTAGAAAGATTTCACTGCAGCTCCTTCTTCGTTGTATTTTCTTGTTGAGCAGACTTTGAATGGGTTGTCTTCCTTCAGAGATATTTTCCTTTTTTCTTTCCTCTTGAAGTTTGACAGGAATATATATATATATATATATATATATATATATATATATATATATATATGAAATATTACTTGATTGTTACAGTATGATCCTCGACATTACCAGTTCTTTATTTCTGAACTTTTAAGTGGTAATTGGTGAAATTAACAAATAAATCCTGTCAAAAGTAACTGAATGAAGCAGAGCAGAATTTTTTATGCTGCTTTCAACTTGCTATTTTGGCCACACCCATTCAAAAAAGTGGTAACTTTCTAATTTACATTTTACTAGATGTAATAAAGCTTTTAATGACATAATGCTAGAGCTGTTCAAAGGGTTGAAAAGTCCAAGTAAAGTGGTGACACTTGAATTATATTTACAGTAACACAAAAGCAACACACTCAAAAAACTGTTTTATATATGCATTGATTAGCAACTCTGAAAATGTGAGCTAAATGCCCATAGTTGGACTTGCCCTGTTTTGACAACTTCCAAAAGAGCTGCCAAACCACTTGATTTGACAGCTCTCAACTGCAGCAGTTCTACTATTAAAACACTAGAATGTGCTTAGACTGCAGACTAGATATTGCCTTTCTATCAAGGATTGATATCAGAGTATAGCAAAGAGAAAGGAACAGGGGAATCCTAAGTGAAAGACCAGTGCTGGTAGAATTTTTAGTGGAATCTAGAAGAGAGGCTCCTGTTAAAAAAGGGATAATTAATAGGGCATGTACATAAAATATAGCATTATAACTATAGGAATCAATTGGAGGAGGTTAGAAAGAATTGGGAAGATAGACTGGATAAGCAGTTCACAAAGAAATAATGGGATGATGTATGTATGTCTCCCAAATATGCAACAAAGTCTAGAAGAGTTAGGATTTTTGCATGGAAGTTTTTACATAGGTATTTTTATACCCCAAGCAGACTCCAAAGAATTTTTTCTCAGGTACATTGCAAGTGTTGGAGGTGTGATGAGGAAGAAAGCAGTATTTAGAAACATATTTTTGGTAGTATAATGAGTTGGCAGAACTTGAGAAATTCCTTGCAGACTCCTCTGTCAGAAGTACTAGGTGTGCAAATTTGTATAACTAAGGAGATTTTTTTTTTAGCTGTGATACAGAATCGGAATTGCCTAGACAGAGTAAGGATTTGTTGAGTTTAATTCTGGTGGCAGCCAAAAAAGCAATTACTAGAAAACGGAAATCAAAGTCTACGCCAACCATACTACAAGTTATGAATATAGTAGCAGAGATTAACCTGGAAGTGGGATCTTTAGAAATGGGTAGGAGCAAATTATTATTTATATATTTTTATTTATTGACATTTGTTAACCGGGTTGGTCCAGCTGGGCTTGTGGCCCATTTTCAGTGGAGACCTGAGGAGAAAAGCTCCAAAGAAAAAACACAAACAGTTTACAGAGAATCAAACATTTGAGTCAAAAATATGGTCAAAATCAGTTACACAAGAACGTTAGAGAGACAAAGCAGAAATGCAAACACACAATATATACATATCAATAGTTTTACAGACTAAAAAATATATTTACAAAAAGAGTTAAGTCCAACAGTATTGATTGTAGAGTTTAATAAGTATCCACAATACTGGAGTACTTAGCAGTATGTGGAGGGAATGAAAAGGTATATAGTAGGGTTGTGGGGAGCTTAAGTAGGGGCTTGACAAGGACATATTTTGGAGTTGAGTAGATGAAGTTTGAGTTTTTCTTTAAAGTGGGATGGGTAAATGATGGAACAAATGTGTCTTGGGAGTTTGTTCCAGGCTTGGGCGATGGAGTGTTTATATAGGATTTCATAAAACGTTGCACTGACAAACTAAGAACCAAACAAATGAAACACTTGAGTTTAGATCCAGGTGCCCAAAATGACCAGTACCAACAGCCGAGAAATATCACCAAACGATTTATTAAAATCAACAAGCAGCAAAAATAGCACATGATAGCAGTTTAGCGCTTTTGTCTATGTAAAGACTTCTTTAGAACTGCTAGTACATCCACTATTTCACTTAAATACTCACAAAATCAACACACGTGATCAAACCAACCAGTGGAACACCAGTGTCGACTTTCAAAAAATTGTGTGAGAAACTATGTTAAAATCCAAGATACAGGCGTGATAATACATGCATACAATACCAATAGAATTCACTAATGAATAACAGCATTATGCAAATACAAACATATGTTAAACTTAGGAATGTAAATTAAAACAAATTATGTGCAAACTCCAGAACATTTAAACCACATTGTATCTGTAATAATCACCCCTGAAGACTCTTTAACTTGAAAATGGGGGTGATGGAACTACTTTCATTAAGGCCTGGAGGAGATAAAGCCTCACATGTAAGAATCCATTTGAGTTCCTTTTTATTTAAATGATCCTCAGTGTAGAAACCCCTTGGATCTCTGTCCATGTGGTCAATTACTACAAACTTGAAAAAATGCCCCTCACAAGAAGAGCTGTGTCTGTAAAGAGCATTAGTAGACCTCTCTCTCCTAATGTCATTTAAGTTAAGTTTTTCATGTGTTTATATAGGAGCTGCCAGCAATTTTTTTTAGGTTGGTAGAGTTGTAGTAGTTGCTGATTAGAGGTCTGCAGAATAGTGTAAATAGAGATGAAGGAAGAAAGAGCAGGGCAGGATGAAGGTTTGTAAAGAATGAAGTGTAACATTTGAAGTTGTGACAGCAGTAGAAGATGTGGGAATTCTAACCAGTGGAGAGTATTTAGGCAAGGCAGTGATGTGTATTGTATGGAGAGTTTGTGATAAATCTAGCTATCCTGTGGTAAGTTTGTTGGAGTTTGTTTAAAGTAGTAGTTTGGATGTTGGTGAGTACTGGGGCAGGATATAGAAGGGAAGGGAGGAGAAGAGCTTGTGCAAGGGAGAGTCTGGCATTTATAGTTAGAAATTTTTTGTTGCAATACAGCAAACCAAGTTTCTGTTGAGTCTTTTTTATACTTTGGAGGATGTGCAAGTTGAATTTGAGTTCATCATCTATGATGACCCCAAGGAGTTTAGTGTGAGCTTCAGGTTGGATAACAGTGTTATTAGAGGAAGTAATAGTAAAGGTGGATTTAAGCTGACAAGAGAGATCAGGGGAAAAATAATAAAAGTTTGGTCTTTTTAGGATTGAGAATGAGTAGATTCCTGGGCAACCACTGTTCAGTGGATAGGAACGCCTGTTGAGTAAGAGTGTGGAGATTGGCGATATTGTCTGAGATGGAGATGAGAGTCGAGTCGAGTTGTCTGCACATTAGATGAGGGAGGATTGTTTACAAGAAGTATAGAGATCATTGGTAAAGGCATTAAATAGGCGGGAACCCAGGATGGAACCTTGTGGTACCCCGGTTGGGACAGGTATGAATGGAGAAGTGGAAGAGAGCCATTTAACAGATTGCTGCTTGCAGGATAAGTAACTGGAGAACCAGGCAAAGGAGGAAGAAGATAGAGTGAGATCTGCAAGTTTAGATAGCAGTAGGGTATGGGAGACTGTATCAAAGGCTTTGGAAAGGTTGAGGAAGAGACATGATATGAGTTTGTTGTTGTCTAGGGCCTCAGCAATGGTATGTGTAAAGGATAAGAGGGCAGTAGTTGTGCTGTGGTTGGGACGGAAACCATGCTGAGTGGGAGCAAGGAGGTTATGCTGGAGGAGGTAGTTGATAGTTGTGAGTGGGTACATTTTTCGAGAATCTTAGAGAGGGGAGATAGAATAGCTATAGTTCGTTAGTTAGATGGGTCTGTAGAGTTTCCACCTTTATGCAGGGGAACAGTGAAAAAGGATTTCCATAGGGTAGGGGCAGTGGATTCCTGAATAGATCTAGATCTGATATAGATATTGGATAGGCAATGGAATCAGCACTAAGTCTGAGGAAGGTAGGAGCTAGATTGCAGTGGAGCAAGAGCAGGATTTGAGATAGTGAAGAACAGATCTGATGTTGGAAGTAGGAAATGGATGTAAAGAGAATAGTTGTTTGTTAGAAGGATTGGGAGGGGTAGGCAGAGAAGTTGTGTTACAGTTGGAAGGTATGAGTGTTTGAATGGTTTCAATAAATTATTTATTGAGAAGAGTATCAGTTTCCAGAGGAGATGTGTTTGGGTAGGGGCAGGCAGTCGAGGGGCAGCCTGGAGAGAGAAATTTGTTAAAAGTATACCAGAACTTTCAAGGGTTGGATTTGTTACTTGAATTGGGCAGAGTTATAAAAGGACTTCTTGTCATGGGGGGGGGGGGGGTTGTAAGATTTCTGAGGTGTCTATAATTATGTTACATAAAATATGGGAATTGTGGGAGCAATATATGCAGAATAATGTTTTGGAAGATGAATGAGTTTTAAGGGAGGCAGAAACTGAATGATCTAGATAATGTTTGATTGGCATTGACTGGATAGAAAATCATATGTGTGATGTAAAATGTCTGAAACTGAAAATATGTCAGTATGGTTTGTTTTCTGTTTGATTGCTTCTGTCATAAGTGATAATTCAATAAAAATGTTTCTTTAAAAAAAAAACTATTAAACACTATCTTTATTATAACTATCTATGTCTCTATATATAGATAGATGTATACATACACAATCACACACACAATATATGGCCGCTACTGAAGAATGGCAACTCTGCTTCATTTATAAGTGCATTTTATTCACAGTGAATTGCCCAATTTAAATTTGAAAAATTAGTTTAATTTCTTTATTAGCCATGTTAACTAAAAAAGGTTTCTTATAGTAACATGCTTGACGGGGGCACAGGAAAATAATTTTCTTAGGTGGCAAAAGCCAGGGTACCTTTTTGTCTAGGCTTGTATAGGCCCTGGGGCCAATAGCCTAGTACCTACCTATGAACCTATAATGGCTTTACAGTTCATAGACCTTCTTATAGTGGTAAATTGAGAGACAAAATTCTGACTCTTGGTTTCACTCCCTGTAGGTCACAGCATGTCACTCTTTTTCTACCAAAGAGGCCAGTTTCTCCAGTATTCAGTCTCACTCTCCACAGGCCACAACCTGTGTTTCTGTTTACAGTAGTCACTCTTGTTACCAGACAGGCCCAACATCTATCTGCCTTTCTTTCTCTCTGGCCCTCCATTGTTTCAAAAGGTATGTGGCCTCCTCCACTCCACGAAACTGTGCAGGATCCTCCTGCGACACTGCCCCCACACCCCCTGCTAATTTCTACGTATATTGTAATAATAATTATATATTTATACCTATACATGCATATAATTATATGTAATATATACATATTCCAAGATCACTCAACAATGGGATAAGTGCAAATTCTCTTACCCCGCTGCAGTGCAATCTCATTCAAAAGGCTACCAGCAAAACCACCATTAAAGAGAACATTTCTTTATATGAGCATTCACCTTTTTACATCAGTAAAAAGGTTCACTCATATGAGTATTAACTCTTCTCAGCTGCAACCATGTATGTGTGTGTGTGTGTGTGTATATATATATATATATATATATATATATATATATATATATATATATACACACGCAGACACACAAACACATATTTAAGTCTCACTCCTAAAAGGATCACATTTATGGTCCACTGAATACCAGCAGGCACCTGTTTTTAAGACTCTTCATATTTCATGAATATTGTAACCCAACACTCTATAAAACTGCCCCACTCATGAAAAGCTACTCATTGCATTCTTCTAATACTGCATGTCCATTTAATTTGTCGGTCTACTGTTGCTCATAGAAAACATTCTTCAGTTAAAAGCATGTTTCTGCACTTGTTAATCCCCCACATTGCAAGTAATCCAGAGATATGTCCATAGTAGGTAACCTCTACATTCAAAGTAAAACAGTTAAAATCCTTGTATTTCATTGCATGTTTCATCTAGTCCTTTTGCACCCATTTTGAATTCAGCTAATAGCGGAAAATACAATAGTTTCTGAAGCCCATTTTCTTAATCTGAGACTGACTGAGCTTCGTGGTTTATGTCGTTAAGTTTCTGAAGAAGAAGCGCAATATTCTAGATATCGTTATCTGCTCTTCCACCCTTCACATTCGTGATGAAAGCAGTATGCATAAAGATGATTTTAACATGGAGGAAACTAATTGTTAGATGACATACTGAGGAACTGTTCTGCCCAATAGGTGTTGAACAAATTTAAGAATTATATTTTGCACTTCTGGGCTCCTTTTTCTGTTATCTTCTGTTTTTTTTTTTTTTTTGAATACTTGTATCACTGGAATCATACAGGGATAAAACAGCATCCACATGTTTTAAAATGGGTATAAAGGGAACCTGCCTGCGTCATGATACCAGTCTTTACTTGCAGTCAGAGCCTGAAGCAGTCTTCAACTATGTAGGTTGGTCCACACCGTGAAAAGTCCTCATCGGAAAGGTAAGTACCCTTTTGGGGAAATCATTTATTTTCCTTTAACTCATGTCAGATAAAGTAAATGTCTCTGTTGTGGTAAGCAAATCCTGCACAGAGACTTAAACCCCTTTGTGTTACCTGTTTAGGCCCAGACTAGTTGCCGTTTTTGTGCTCTTTTTAACACTAGGACTATTAGGCGTACGGCTGAGTTTTCAGCAAGATTCCTTAGTCAAGAATCTTTTCACTCATGTCTGATGGTATTCACCTGTCATCCCAAATTTGAGCAACCTAAGCGTAAGAAAGATAAAGAAAAGAAACAAAAGCTTAGGTCTTCAGATGACAACCATTCGCCATCTGCTTCTCTCTCTGGGCTTGTCATTGCTGAAGAAGCTGAGGCAATTTTGCAGCCCCCTTCGGTGTCTATAACTGTGATGCAGGCCTCTGTCAAGACCCATTTGGAGTCTGACATCCTGTCGGTCCCATCTACTTCCTTGCAAGCCCTTGCATATGGTTCATTGAGTCCAGGGCTGCTCAGCAGGCCTCTGCTTCCGAGGAGCATTTTTCTACCGGTTACACCCAAACAGGGCCTTGGCCTACACTGATGCTTTCTCACCACTCTCAAGAGACAGGTGCCAGGTCATTGGACGCTCCTAGATCCAAGGCCAGAGCCACCCCAAAGAAAGGTACTGTGGCAATACCTTTGCCTTGGCCTGCTTGGATCCCTTTTACAGGGATTCCCAACAGGATTTGATAAGACTAGCTGAGGACCTGATTTCTACTGGTAGGTCAAGACAGGCCACAGGGGATGCACCACCAGAGAAAAGGAAAAGGGATACACCTTCTGAAGTTTTCCCAGATCCTTTTCAATCAGATGAGCATTCACACCTAGAGGAGTCTGAGACTAATGAGGTCCCATGCTATGCATCCTATAGTGAGTCCAATTCAGAGGAGAACTTACCCTCTGCCCCCCAACAGGATTTCACCTTTGGAGAGATTATCCATGCTCTGAGACAGCATTTTCAGTTGGAGGCATAGGATTATCCCCAGTCCAAGAAGAGAATTAGAGAGTTCCTAGATTTATCTGAACACAAACCTCTGGCTATTCCACCCATGTTACAGGTAGTGGAAAATGTTTTCCAGGATTCCTCCTTGATTCCTGATTCCCTTCCCCCCCTTGCTCCATGTAAACCAGACAGGCTTTATAAGGTACAAGGCTTCCACTAATACCTTCTAAAAATCCTGCTGCTGACCCTGAAGTTGTCAACCTGAGGCCCAAAGGGGCTAGAGCTAGTTCATCCAGGAACCCTTTACCTACAGATAGAGAGTAGGACCCTTAATAGTTTTGGGAAAAAGGTGTACAAGTCTGCCACCCTTACTATGAGGGCTCTCAATTGTCAATTTCATATGATCAAGTATAAACAAACCATTTTAGATCAGTTCAAACAGAACGTCACCTCGCTAGAGGATAAAAACCTTTCCAAAAGGCTCCCAGATCTCTGTCATTCCAGTGCTTGGGTAGCTAAACATTTATTACACTGTGGTTGTGATGTCATGAACGCATGCGTGGCTTGGGGAACAATCTCTTTCAGACCATGTTAAGTCAAACCTATTGGATGTCCCCCTTGACAAAGACTTTCTCTATGGCCCTAAAGCAGAGGCACTTCTCAAAAAGATGGAGGGCAAAGCGAAGTTTATACAAACAGTGAAGGACTTCCCCGAAGTACAGCCTCGTAGGTTTAGTAGGAACTTTCCAACTAAACACCAGTCATTTCCCTTCCCAGTCTATGGGTAGACAGAGGAAACCACAGCAAGAAAGGAAACGTATGCAGCAACAACAGCTTCAAAGAAACAGACAGTGAACCTCAGAGGCCTCCAGGCAAGAGAGTTCTAGGTCCTAAGTCCCTGCCAGAGAACAACTATGGGTCATCCACCCCCCTCCCCCACCCCAAGACTAAGAGGAAGGCTGTCACTCTTCAAACAAAGATGGACCCATATTACTTCAGACAAGTGGATTCTAGACATTATTTCAAATGGTTACAAACTCCTTTAAAATGCAAAGGCTAGCCAGATGTTCCACAACATCAAAGGTCAGAGGCCCTGGTCCAAATTCAGATGATCTGCTCTCAAGGAGCTGTGGAACCAGTTCCAGAAGATCAATAAAGAAAAGGTTTATACTCTAGGCTTTTTCTGGTTCTCGGGAAGGAAGCCTGTTGGTGCCCAATCTTGGACCTGTCCAACCTCAACCATTTTCTCCTGGTTCCAAAGTTTAAAATGTTGACTCTTCAAAAACTATTACCTATGATAACCCCTCAGGTGTTCATGGTCTCACTAGACCTAAAATATGCCTACCTGCATATTGCAATTCAGATGTCTCACAGAAGCTATCTTTGTTTCAGGTTAGGGTCCAGTCACTATCAATTTTCAGCTCTGCCCTTTTGCTTATCTACCAATCCAAGGGTTTTGACAGTGTCTAGCACCTGTAATTGCTTTCTGTAGGACCAGGGGGGTCCAGATATACCCCTACCTGGACAGCTGCCTGACACAGGCCACAGACCTGTCAAAACTTCTCAAGGACCTGAAATTCACCAAAGAAACCCTGTCCTCCCTGGGATTCACAATAAATCTCCAGAAATCCAACACTGGCCCAACCACTCTTGGACTCTTCACTTCAAAAGGCCTTCCTGCCTCCAGACAAAGTATCCTTTTTGTGAAACTACTTCCAAAAAATCCAACAGAGAAATTGCATCTGAGCCAGAGTTTCTCTGAGCACTGGCATATATGGCTTCATGTATCCTTATGGTTTCCCTGGCCAGGCTGCACATGAGAAAGCTTTAGTGGTACCTCAAAAATGTTATGGTGCCAGAGCACTCAGTCTCTAGAGACCCAGATGCAACTGATCCTTTGACTAAAACAGGAGTTTGCATGGTGAGTACAGGCTTGTACCCAAAATCAAGGCCTTCACTGCAGTTTCACTCCACAGGGCCAAACCTTTTGAATGGATGCCTCATAGACAGCCTGGGGGGGGGGGGGCTCATTTTCAACATCTCCAATCACAAGGGCAGACATCAATTGGAAAGAACTTATGGCAGTGCAAAAATCCCGATAGCCTTCAAAGAAAAATGGGAGCCAATGGTCCTATTAGTAAAATAGACAATACCAGAGTCATGTGGTACATAAACAGGCAGAGAGGAACACACTCTTATCCCGTGTGCACCTAGAGATGCATGTCTGGGAAACTGCACACACACTGGAGTTGCACCTCATGGCACAATACCTTCCTGAGGTTCAAAATACTCTAACAGCTTACCACAGTAGAAATCTGATGGACCCCCTTGAATGGCATCTGCATCAGGAAATTGTTCTCATCATAGCTCAGAGAATGGGAGTGCACCAGGTAGACCTTTTTGCCAATAAGGACAATGCTCACTTGAAAAAAGTTGTGCCAGGATCAAACAGAATTCTGCCTGGAAAACAGATGATTTCTCCTTCCCATGGACTCGTATCTTCATTTATACATCCCCCCAATCCTTTCTGCCTTGAGTACTGCTAAAGATAAGGGAAGAGGGTCCAAGGGCAATAATGATAGCACCAGACTGGCCCAGAAAGCACTGGTATCCTCTCCTCCTCGAGTACATCAATCAGATCCCATGGCTGGTACCTCAGGGGATAGACTTCCTCACCCAAACAAGGGAAGGATTGTGCACCCCAACTTTCAGACTCTCAGGCTTTCAGCTTGGATAATTCCGCAGCACCCAAATGCAACATTACCTTAAGTAAGCAGGTACAGGACATTCCTAAAGAGTCTAGAAGACTTAGCACTAGAAAGTCATACTCAACCAAGTGAAAAGATTCTATATTTGTTGCCAGAAGCACCACTCAATTCCATTTCAGCGCACATTACTACCATCCTAGAATACCTGACCAATCAAATGGATAAAGTCCTTTCCTATTCCTCCATTAAAATTCATGCATCTGCCATTTCAGCCCACATTCTTACTCTTCCTTCAGTCTTTTCCCATACCCTGTTAAGACATTTTCTTAGGGGAGTCATTCACATTAAACCTCCATGAAGGAAACGCATTCCTCCATGAGACCTTGATTTTACCCCCTTTCAAAACCTGCAGCTAATGCTCCTGTCAAGTTGCTTACTTGAAAAACAGCCCTGCTGCTGACTATCACCTAAGCCAGGAGGATATCTGAGCTACAGGCCCTCATGGCAGTGGAACCATTTATTATCTTCCACCAAGACAGTGTTTCCCTCAGAACTAATTCTTCTTTTATGCCCAAGGTGGTCACTGATACTTTTCTAAACCAAGCCATTCAGCTGCCTACATTAATCTCCAGCCCTCAGAACAAAGGGGAAATAATACTTCATTCCTTGGATGTGCACAAGCAGCTCTGCTTTTATCTGGATAGAACAAAACCCTTCAGAAAATCTGACCGGCTGTTTATTACCTTTGCCTCTGGCTCTGAGGGGAAGCCAGCTTATAAACAGGCTATCTCTTAAGTGGCTCTCCCACTGCATTTCTTTCTGTTACAGCCATCATAGCAAAAAGTCCCATGAAATGATTAGGTCACACTTCACTAGACTAAGCTACCTCTGCAGCTTTTCTGAAGGGAATCCAACTAAGGACATCTTGGAAGTAGCCACCTGGTCATCTGTACATACTTCCACAAAGCACTACCACCTGGCAGCCTTTTCTAAGTCTAGAGCAGGATTTGCTACTGCCATAGCCGGCCTTAAGCATAGGCCAACTAGGCGGTCGCTTAGGGTGCTGTTCTAGCAGGGGTGCTTTTCCAGTATTTATTTGATGTAGGCAGACCAGGATGGGGGCACCGAATAGTGTGGTTGGGGACCTCATGGAGCTGTTTTACCTAGGGCACCAGTTGACGTAAGGCCGCTCCTGGCTACTGCCATCCTGCAGGGCATCCTCTCCATAATCTCCTTCCTCCCTCAGTTCAGCTTCGGGAATCTTCCCACAAGTCAGGACTGCAACAGTGAAACACGAAGAACATAATACATTTGTGTACACTTACCATAAATGTAGATATTTGAGTGTATTTACTGTTGCAGTCTTCTTTCCCTTCCTCTTGCCCCCTTAGCATACTAGGTAGCCTACTAATGACCAGCTAATCCAGCCAAGGGTCACCACCCTTGGCTACCCTGTTTTCTTCCTTAGTTGCCTCCTGTTCACTTATGACTCCTCCATAAAAAAATACTGATATCATGACGCAGGCTGGCTCTCTTTATACCCGAACATACTGACATCGGTCAAGGCATCCGCCAGTTTGGGAAAGGGAAAAGAGTTTTCTCTGATAGTCGAGCCAGCCAAGGGCTTTCACAGCAGGGAATCCCACAAGTCAGGACTGCAGCAGTGAAAAAACTCATATCAAACATCTACATTTATGTTAAGCATACACAGCTGTACTTTCTTCATGTTTAAAATGGATGATGTACGTTTCACAAAGCTTCCTGAACTCATAAAGTTTAGATTGATCCAGGTGGATGCAATACAAAATTTGAGATCAATAAAGAGGAAGGTATAGAACAAAAAAAAAAAGTTTGTTTTCCAATTGTTCTGGGAAGCTGCACAAAATTGTCATTCTCCAATGGAATCTTTTTTTTTTTTTTTTTAAATATCAGCTGATTTCAGTTTTTCCCAAAGAGAGTTCCATAATACTCTTTACAAATACTAAATCCACCAAGGCTTCAAGTATTTCAAGAAAAATGTGCTACAGTAAACAAGCATTTATCCTGATTATTTAAAAATTCAGCACAATGCATCTGCTCTGAAGCCCAATTTTATTTATTTATTTTATTTTGTGTGGCAGAGAATATTTTTTACAGGCATTATAATAATTGCTGTAAGTCCTTTAACATGGGAAGCACCTTGGAAAAGTCAACATAAGAGAAATTAAATTAAACACTGTGGTGGTTCTGGTTTTGCTTGTGAGGAGACATATATTGTCATAAAGTATGCTCTCTTTGTGGAGGGAACTATAAGGGAATCAGAATTGTTATACTTCAGCTGTAGTATATGCCCTTAAATGTCTCTGGAACATATGTTTTATCTGTCAAATATCAAAACAAGTTAGAACTAGAGTTCAGGAGAATTTAAAAGACACGAGTTGCTCATCTACTTCAGTGGGCCGGTGTCTTAATGTCTGAGCAGTCTCATAATTTTGGACTTTTTAAGATATTTTGCTATCTTTTATTGTAATGATTTTATGGTATGGTGTACTTTATACTTTCAAGCAAAAAGAGCTATAGTTAATACTTTTACAGGGTACAATTACGACCCTATGGTGTTAATGTCAGAACTTGAAGCATTTACAAAAGTGTTTATTTTATTTTATTTACATGGGAGAGTTTCATAAGAACTTGAATTTGGTATAGTCCCAGAAAATGTCCAAAATATAATTGATTCTGATTTGAAAATATGGATAACAATTGTTGCTCATTGCTCATAACATTATTCTGATATATTTTCTTACTGTTAACAAAAAAAAATAATAACAAAAATGGCTGCTAGGCAAAGCAATTATACTTGTCAGTAATCTTCAGTGTCCCTTTTAAAAGTAAGATGAGTGCTACTTTCTGCAGGGAAAATAATTCAAAGGATTATTGGTGTACACAGACTTAAACTACGAACACGCCTGCTTAGAGCATGGGTAAAGTAATAAATGGTACAAAGTTAGTCATTTTCTTGTCTGCATGTTGCTGGTGGCATAATTACTATCACATGCATCATAGTTGCTAAAAATGAATGTACCAGTTCTCCTTGGCTGAAGGGAGCATACAAGGAAGATAAGGTTCTCGGCTGTAAAGGTTTGGAAACATCTGTGTTTGATTAAGCATTGCTTTGAAATAACTGCATTCCCAGCTGCTGCCATAGCCATGAGCTGCATATTTTATTTTGCAGTACAAAGCAAAGCTGATAACATGATACCAAATGATAAAGAATAACTGTGACCTGAATCACTTGAAGCTTATTTTTTTTTTTTAAGAATGATGAGTGAGAAGACTTACCATAGAAAGCATGTTACTATTCAATCGTGGCAGTCTTTGGACTGGCAACTATGAGGCAGAATATAGCAAAGCCTCCATCACCTAAATATTTTGTGGTCATAGCAAAGTGTGAAATACTGTTCATCCCAAACTAGAGTGGTTTCTCTTGCTTTCTGATGTGAAATCCAAATGTCATTTAAAAAATACATCTGGAAAATGACTGTACCATATATTAACATGAAATGGATGCTTGTTTCTGTGGATCACTTAACAGCTGTTGTGAGGACCAGTTGACTTGATCACAACTGGCTGAAATCAACTGTTAAAAGATGTAAAAGGCAAGGATCTAGCACAGTGAGATCGCAGTTTGTGTAAGAGCACTATAGTCTTAAATGGAGAGTTTCCTTTGCTGACTGTTGTGTGATTGTGAAGTTAATATATTTAAACTGGAGAATCTAGGACCTTTGCCCCCACGTGAGAGGGGTACAGTGGAGCCTGGTCCTGCAGAAATATTTATTTTGCGGTTTGTATGTGTGTAGTTTAGGTAACTGCATTCTTGGTCTTTTGAGGTCAAGCACTATTTTTTGTCAGTCCCTGGGGGGAGCATGTCTGTGGGTTACAATTTCAAGCTGTATTTGAAATTATGAAGTTCTACTGCACTAGTTCTTTTCCAAATCACTCAGCAGCAAGGTACATATTAATACAGGGTTGAAGCAGTCAGTGGAGAATCATGAAAAAACAAATACTCGTTTACGTGCACAGTTGTATCCAGCCTTTTCAGTTGTCTGTCTGTTTATCCTGTATTCTGCAGTATACTTTCTTTGTAAAGAGATGGGATTCCTGCTGAAAATTCGTGGACTGAAACCGTGATCATTTGAACAGCAACATGGAATTTGTAGAAAATGTTTCCTTTGCTATGAACTATAACAGTCTTGGACAGAGTATACATAAGTGGCTTGAGCCTAAGTGGGTGCAGAGGACTGAACCCCCTTTCAAAAATTCTTTAAGAGCAATATGGTGTGTTTTAAGATTCAGTGTATTTCTTTCCCAGTTGTACTTTGTTTTTCATAGTTGCAAGACTCTTGATTACAAATGTCATATCTGCCCTAAGGAGGTATATTAAGTGTGTTTTCCTAAACTGGATTCTCTAAATTGGAGTTTGAATGCTGATTGGTAGTAGTAGAAGAAAGTATTTTTTGTGCAAATCAACACTATAAACATAGGCCAACATGCTTAAGACTTAAATGCAAGTAGCTTGTCTGGTGGTATAAAAGGATAAAGCTCTGGGTACACCCCATGCGATCCAGGTTTGATTAGTCATTTAGGTATGTAATGGAGCAACAGGGAGGGATGGGAGTTACTATTCCTGGTGGATGGGGGTGGGGTTCCATGGGCATCTCCTGTGATGAGCCCTGTTGGATACTGGGGATGTCACACTAAGGCATGGCCGAAAGGGGGAATATCATGGGAACAAGGCTGAGCTAATGTGGATGTGGGACAATACTCTGCATATTCCCCATTGCACACACACATACCCACGGATATACCAGAAGAGACCAAAGAGAGGAGGGGATACAGTAGAGGTAGGTCATAAAATAGAACCCTCCCAATTAGATGTGAATGTCCAGATCTCCAGATCTCCCTCAAGCTCTGCATCAGCCCCAGGCCTATCTGAGATGGTTCAGAGGTTAAGGAGGTGGCTGTCAGACCTGGCAAAGGGCATGGACTATGTAGGGCATGGACTATGTAGGGCACCATAGGATGAAGCAGGAGTGAAAAAAAACTCCAAAATGACTAAAAAGCAAGCGGGTTGGCACTGCTCTGTACAATAAGAAATGTAACTGACAGGTCATAGTTTAAATGAATCATGATTAACAATTCATGATATGAGTGGAGGGAATTCCAGTACAGTTTGTGAATGACCTAAAGATTTAAACTAGGGCAGTATATGTGTTTTGACCAGGGTTAATAATATCAGTCAAAAACATATACTTTGTATGCCATCTCTAAATAGTTCTAATCCATTTTTAACAAAGCTGTGTTTTCATGCAATTGTTTATCTGGTGGCCACATTTGGTTAGAAAAAAAGAAATCTAATGTGAACAGGAATACTTTTATAGTAGTATAATTAGGTCTCTGATTATAAGTAACGTGTGTGCTCAAGACCAGGATGTCAAGAACATATAACAAACTGGTAGTGATCAGAGATCCAATCATAATTCTTTGAAGTGTATGCCCTAAAATACATTTTGGGACTTACAAGGCTTGCCCTCCTTGAAATGGTTAAGGCCTTTGTCTGTTTTTCAGAAAGGCATGCATAGCCTTTAGTTAAATAGCGTTCTATTTCCTATGATTCATATGGAGTTTTAGCTGCTCCTATGTATTACTATTTACTAAAAATTGTTGGAATGCAAAGTGATCTACAGTTTTTAAACCATAAAACAACTTAGTACTGCCAGAGACGCTTACTAATAACTCTCTCTCTGATGGACAGAATGGCTGTCAATACTATTAACTAGTTCGCCCTGTCACACACTTTTGTTTGGCTGCAGTTTGTTAAAGCTGTGAAACTCCTTTGAATGCTGTTATGTGTTGGATGCTCTCAATGCGCTCTAGTATGAGAGTAGAGCTTAATATTGCTGAAAGTTGCTTAACGTTGTCTTTTTCCCAGATTTGGAGTATAGCTACTGTGATGCCCACAACTGCTACCAGTATGTGATGGCCACCACAGCCACCAATATGTGACATCCCCATACTGGGCCAGTAATCAAGGACCCTGAATCCTCACCACTGACACTGGAGAGGGAGGTGCATTTGGAATACAGATTGATACACTCAGTATTTCCAGATGCAGCCCTCTGTGTATCAAGCACAGTTTCCCTTAAGACCACACAGGGAACACACTCAGCCTGGGTCTGGATTTCTCTGTATCTGTCTCCCTACAGGTCTCCACTGGTGCAGCTGTACCAATACAACCCCCACTGGTACAGCTGTAGGGTTATGTCCTCGGCCAAGTGTCCAAGCCAAGTCCTCCAGTACCCTCTCTGTAAACTAAGTGCTTCATGTCCCTGCCCCAAGTAGCTGACACACACACACACTGGGAGATTTGATTTTTCACACACACACACACACACACACACACACACACACACCTGGGAAAGGTTGACACAGGTTTACACGCTGTGCCCCCTTCTGCAAAAGAGTATAAAGTAGTTATCACTGCCACCAGACACTCCACAATCAGCTACTCTAAGGCCCTTCACAAAGGGTGTCCAATTGTACTGTATATTATTAATAAATTAATACTAATACAATGGTAGTAGTTGACCAAGATGGCTAGGCCATCTGTTGTGTCCCACTCAGTGCCACCAAGTAAATGTAAGTACTCTCAAAGGTTAAATACATTCTACAAGGACCATTCACAATAACATTTTTAAATATATTGAATAAATAATGTTAAAAGAACATGAAAAATATTGAATATATATTTACAGTAAACCACAGAGTTCAAATCACAGAAAATATTAAAATTAACACTAACAGAGACAGACTCGTACAAATAAAGAAAAACTCTATAAACTAAGCTTCACTATATTCCTGACTGAGTCTAAGAGAATTTACTGTTTCCTAATAACTTATTTGGGCAAGGCAAGATGAAATAATGTGAGCAGTCTCTCTAGTCAGGCCCCCAAACATAATTACCAAAACTCTGAGATTTCTCTTTGTAGTATCTAAAATATAATTTCCAAGAGGGCTGGTAGAATAACTTCATCTGGGGTCACCTGACTCTAGGTTCTCACAGTATTCCCCTTTGAAGCTGAGACAGGAATTTAGCATAGACAGCTATAATATACATCTAAATGTTTATGGCATTGCCTGGAGCTTCACTTCTTTTTACTGAGCTAATGAACAAAGGCTGTTTCCAGACCTATGGTCTCTGGTCCTATTCAGACCTTTGGTGTGCTGTATTGATAGTTTAACAACTCATTTACATTTCCCTTATTTTCCTTAAAGTTAACCTTTACTGTCCCAATGTCCTCTATTAAAACATATACATTTCATTTAGTTACAATAATATATGTCCATTTCTTTTCATTTCAGCATGGTGCACTGTTGATACATTTTAACACAAGCAAACCTCACAAACACGTTTTCAGCACAAGCACCTGCACAAATCAGTTTGATATACAAATTACATAAAGTTCTAATACATTTGTAACACATGCATCTTTTATAAATCAGTTTGATATTCAAAGGACGTACCACTCTTTATAAAACTCCAGCTCTCTATGCTGGCACTTTGCCCATATCATCACAGCTACAATGTCCCGAGTACTACAATACTGTTTTTTACAAAACTGTCACTGACGTTTGTCCCCAGAATTGTCAGTCAGTGGTGGTGCGAGTGCTGTCATAGAAGTGCTATATTTTAATTGGATTCCTCTCTCTGCTATTTTCTTAAGTCAGTAGATGCCTGTTGAAGAGGTATCAAAACACCCATAAAGAAAAGTAGAAACTGAATAGACTGTTAGAGAAACATCATGTACAGTTGCAGCAAAATCTTTGCTCATCTCATTACAGCTTTTTATTTCAGTCTTCTATGGTTCTATAGTCAAGTTCAAGGTTGGCTTGATCCAGTTTTCTCTCACCCAGTTTTAATATTAAGGACTTATTTGGCTCCTTGTTCTTCATCTATTACATGAAAAGCATGCCTTCAGTAAATTTATAAGCAGCCATCATCTCATTTTAAAGTATACTGCACACAATAAATATACCTCTTCCTATATTTCCATCACCAGGATTGAATGCAAACTATGCCCATAAGTATCTTAAATTAATCATCAAAGGTAAAAAACACTATTAATCAAAAGTAAATCTGGTAAATTGAATAAATACTAACTGTTGCACCTGAAGCTTATATTACATATTATGCGGTGGTGGTGCTGCGGTAGCGTTGTCGCCTCACAGTTAGATGTTGCCCATTCGATTCTCAGTTAGAGCGTCTTCTGTGTGGCGACATGCGTGAATGGGCGTTACTTCATTGAAGGTTGTGCGTTAGGCCCGGCAAGCCAGTACGTAAAAATCTACTGCCAATCATTAGCAGATTGGAGTTCCACTGTGGCGACCCCTAACCGGGAAAAGCCGAAAGACACAACAACAACTGTACACGCTTGCCACCTGTTAATATACTTATTGGTAGTTATTCTTTCATTTTTTTGTTCTTGTTTCCTTAGTAAAAGACATAAATCATTTACATACAACATTAATTGCAAAGAAAAAAAGAGATGGTGTAGCCTTTGCTATTCCTGTACTTTTTAGTAGCCCTTTGATCACAGACACAATAAGTGTGCCTGGTAGATGTCTTAAGTTTTTATGCACCTTTGGAGGACACAGAATACTGGCATCTTTGTATATGGGTCTACCTTGCATTACCAAAATTACACTTTACTGAACTTTAAAACAATAGGACGACTACAATGAAAACCTACTTTAACATATGGTCACATCACTGAAAGTTTAATCCAGGAAATGAAGCAGTTGGTCAACATTACAAAACAAACACACCAAAACATATCAGACCCACCCAAGTGGGAGGCTTTGCCCCACACACACCTCCTAACAAAATAGATCAAGTCCAAGACTGCATTATAGTGGAGAAAAGGGCAAATTTCCCCATGTTGTCAAACTGCCTCCTTTCCCATATAGAGAATGTAACATATTGTAATTATTTTTCATATGTACTTAGTGCATCCTCTGAATTTTTGCAGAAAGTTTCCATAACAGGGCTGGGGTATAAATTCTTCTGCTTTTTATATATTTTACTTGTACATTACTACTTTCATTTGTAAGTGTCATAGGAATACAAGTTAATAAAATAAACAGCGAGTCACCCTTAGTGTCAGCAATGAATCTCTCTCATTAATGAGACTGTGAGAAATAAATTTAGTTGACAAATTAAGCAATGACTTCCCTCAGGCATTACATTTAGCTTAGTTCATTGTCTTGTGACAGACTAGGTTAAGTACTCCTCAGATTGTAGCACCCATACATCAATGAGTGCTTTGTTAAATTAGCTGTAGTAGTGCCAGTGAACTTTCAACCCCCTGTGCTTAGTGCATCAAGTAGAGTTTTCAAACGTAATCCACTAAGTTTGCAGTATTATAATAACGCTCTCTTTTTTGTTTTCAGGCTTAAGTTTGCAGAACTATAAGCATGATCTCTTTACTGCTCATAACATTTTACCGAGTTTCTTTATATTGTGGTTCCAGCATCCTTTGCACCCCATCTGTGACTGTGCTCCCTACTTATCCTCCCTGTCCTATAAAACATTACACGTGAGTTTTTTACTCTGTTCCTTCATATCTGTACTCTCCATTTAGAACATCGGATTCCTGGGATATCAAGATTCTACACCTTCTGAATCTCCAGCCACAGATCACATGAGCATTACATGTGATATGCTGATGATCTTTGACCCCACTTTTTGATTGTCTAACCCAGCCCTTCTTTTCCATTCATCTCTATGTGCTGCTGCTTATCCACATTGTCTGCATTTAATCCTACACAACTTACTGTGTTTTATTCTCTCTGCAATTTGTAGCAGTTTGTTCAGTATATTTGGAAGATTTATTGGCCATTATTTTTTTTTTACCCATGGAACCATTTTATCAAATCACACTTGAATTCTAACTTTTACTGCTGCAAGTAATTCATTTAGTTCTCTTATTTTGTTAAATTCCTTCTTGTATGACCTTTCACTAACAGTTTCAGCCATCTAGTACTATGTACAGGAGCATATTCTATCCACTTTCCTGTGACAGCAAAAATAACATTCCCATTTTTTTCTGCATTCTTGTATAATTCCACAAAACTGTGATTTTTGTTCCTTTTTAACACATAGAGTTCTTTGACTGGGCAACTTGGGTAATATAAATGAAACAGATTGTAGAATATGGCTTACTTATATTTCAAAAAAAAGTTTAGCAAATTGCAACATAGAAATGAGTCATGGGGAGAAGCATAGGTAAGTAAAATACTGACCAGGCAATGGAATACAGATGGTCATGGTCATAATAAAAGGGGTCAGCAGTGTGTGTATATTTTAAGTACTCAAACAGTGCTATCATGTGCTGCAGCTCTTTGTAGGAGGCAGCCACAGTAAAGCATCCTGACAGCCACGACAAAGACTACAAGGTGTCAGTACTGCTAGAAATATGCATTCAGTTTTAGCCATTTAGTCTGTAGTGCAGGAATATAATTCACAGCAGAAATAAAGGTATACCGTTTAAAGACATTTCCTGTCCAATATCTAAATATAAGCAAAGGAAAGGCACCTAGTTTATTTCACGATACTTATTTCATATTTGTGTGTGTGTGAGACTCACACAAATATGAAATGATAAAATGCACACACACAACACACACAAATATGAAATTTTAAACACACATGCACTTTTAATGTTTTGCCACAGTGCTGTTAGTATACTCACTGCATTTACTATCACAGTGGAATGGAAGACAGAGCAAGCACAACAAAAGCTGAACCATTTATTTCAGGGCCTCTTGGAAGATCTGTAATGAATTTAGTACATAGTCATATGGATATGACAAAAGCTATGATTTTAGCTTGATTTTAATGGCCTGGTATCATGATTTCTGTGGCTAGTCCTGAATATGAAAGAACAGACCCTAACCCAAGGTTTAAGAATCAGTTATTATCCTTAACCGTTGCTGCAGTCATATTTTAAGGAACAGCAGGAGATAATGTAACTCTACTTGTAAAATCAAATAAGGGCCATTAACCTACCCCAAATAAACATGGGTTATGCAACAGAAATTATTGAGGCAGTACCCTACAAAGAGCTCATGCAAAGCACTTAACAAAATAACTAGTGATGCCTTTTTTCTAGAGTGGGACTTCCTTAGAAATATTTTTACCAAGGTAATCCATTCATGTCCATAGTAATGCATAAACTTTGTCAATTTTTTTAAACCACCCTCAGGCAGGTGGGCTAATTGAGCACATTAATAAAACTTTAAAGTCTGTGTTACAAAAGGCTATAGAACTTGATGGGAGAAGTTGAGACCAGCTCCTACCACATTTTCTGTTGCTATAAGAGAGGTATTCAACTGGATTAAAACCATTTAAACTGTTATATGTCCCCATACTTGGATCACATGACACAACCAACAATCATGATACAGCACTTAAAACTCTTAATGTCAAAATGTACATAGAAGTTTAAAATGTAAAATAAATCTATTTTCTTCATTGTGCGCAAGATAGTAGATGTTAGAGCACCTTCAGGGTCAAATAAGACAACTGCAGTGTATGCCTGTACATAGATAACTGAAAAAGCAGAGTTGCTTGAAAAAGTAAAAGTCATAGTTCAGAAGCATAGCTGCAGCGAGGCAAATGAGACATCCAGCCCAGGTGCAATGGGGAACAGGGTGGATTCAGGAGATGTCAGTCCATCAGTAGTACACTACCGGTGTTCAGAAATGAATGTTGGTTATGCATTCGCTGTCAGGACTGAATTTCTTTACTGTATTTTGAGTGGTATAAGTTGTAACAAAAGTTTTTTTTTTTTACATTTTAGAAGAAAAATATTTTAAGTAATTTATTATTTTATTTTATTTTTTTGCTCCTCAACTAAGAGCTGAGGATTGCAGATTGGGTAGAATAGACCTTACTCCTTAATTTAGAGTCGAGGAATACTGTATCTCGGAGTGGCACTGGGTGCAAGATTAATACGACAATAATAGTAGTAGTGGGCTCCATGGTCTATAATCTAGAGAAGAGTGAAGGAAAGGTGGGTGGGATGTTAAATGTTTTAGAAAAATGACAGAGTAGAGGGATGTCAATAGGTAGACCGAGAAAGAGAGAGAGAGGATTTACACACCATAAATGGAAGGTTGGAACAGTAGTTGATTGTGATTATGTTTTACATGTATTTATTAAACATTTATTAACCTAGTAGGTGGACTTTGGATAACTATTTTTTTCTGAGGCATTATATTTTCTATCTTTTCTTGTTAGTCTGTACAGAAGCATGACTCTTCTAACAAACCTGACTCGTTGATAATGGCACAGTAAAATTAAAGGAATGGAAAATTCTATTCCCCAGTCCCTGCAGTGGGAAGATTTTTTTTTTCGTGGGGGGGCTGACTATTGAAGAAAATTCATTATCAGTTGCATTTGTTTTATAACTAATGTTCTGTTATTTTTTTTCTGTTTGCTATGTTGTAACTCTGCAGCCAAATATCAGCAACTTTCTATTCCTTTTCATTGGATATTTTTTTTTTTTTTGCAGAAATATCTTTTGGCATTTCTCCTTTAATGTTATTCTGCTCATTAACTGATTTGTTAATGTACAACACAATCACTCTTAAATCTGACTCCTTAATAATAGAACAATTACTACTAATGCGCTGGCCTCTGTTAAGACTTTGAAATTACTCTGTGTACTTTTGCAGTAAACTACTCTCCTGCTATTACAACAGTCAGTGAATTGAGGCATGCAGTAACCCATTCCTATTCCTCTAACTGAACTTGTGATGTCTGGCAGGAAGTGTAGAGGACTGAAGTTCTGCTTCCAGTGCTAAGGTTACATGGTTTGAATCTTTCCATCTTCATTTTCCTACTATGTCACCTTTAGCAAGTCACTTAACCAGGCAGTGCTTTGTTGCAATTGGGAATTTGGGCTAGAGTGCCTAATGGTCTCATGGACTGCATGCTTAGCAGCTTTGTATGAACCCATGCCCTTATCCCTTCATTCCTTTTTTCAGTACACATCACAAATATCACAGTACTGTTATGTTATGCTTCTTCAATCTGTTATTGTATATGGTAGCTGTGGGTTTCAGTAAGTGTCCAAAGAATTCCATAGCTTTTCACTGCAGGTCAATCCTTTCTGTAATGTTTTTTCCCCAGTCACAGTCATATTGATGATGTGTTTAACAAGGTGACCAACAGTCCCAGTTTTTCCAGGACAGTCCCAGTTTGGAAGTCTCTGTCCCGGAATCCCAAACATTGTATTTGGGACACAGAAATGTCCCAGTTTAGACCGCTCAGTCAGAATGGTGACTTGGCTTCCGAAGGTGGCCAGTCCCCCTGCTTTCCCATCCTAAGCAGCTCTGGGACTTTGCGATTTTTCAGGGATTCCATTGGGTATGGGATAAGGTCGGATGCCTTCACCCTGGCAGGAGCCTTCCAGGCTCTGCCACCATCAGTCAGTCACTCCCTCAAGGGCTACCATCATGGGGGGTTCTGCTTGACCCGACTCACCCAGGCAGGAGCTCTCCAGGCCCTATACCCATCTGCCTGGTGCTCCCATACTGACTTCTGTCGGAGCCAAACCATACAGTTCTCCCCTTTGACCTGGCCAAGAGACCTTCCTCAGCTGTGGCCTCCCATGCCAGGGGACTTCACCACCTACATATCGCCTGTAATCTCCCAAATCATGCCGGATCACTCATGCCCTCGGACCCTCTCAGGGGAGCTTCCTTCCAATCCCGTCCGCTCCTCTGGAACTCACCTCGGCTGCTGAGGGGCAGATTGTCTTTCATGAAGGCTTTAGAGTCCCCCTGCTTTCCCATCCAGAGCAGCTCTGGGGACTTTGAGATTTTTCGAAGATGCTGTTGGTTATGGGGTGAAGTTGGATGCCTTTGCCCCAGCAGGAGCTCTCCAGGTCCTTCTGCCATCCACCCTGTGGTTTCCTCAAGGACTTCTATCATGGGGAGCTCTGCCTGACCCCACTCACCCAGGCAGGAGCTCTCCAGGCCACACCACTAAAGACTTCTATCACGGGGAGCTGTGCCTAAACCCGTTCACTGAGGAATGAGCTCTCCAGGCCCTGCTGCTGTCCGCCGTAGCGCTCCCTTAAGGACTTTCATTGTGGGGAGCTCTGCCTGACCCCCCTCACCCAGGCAGGAGCTCACCCAGCCCTGCCACTATCTGCTTTTTTCCCCCTTCCAGACTTCCGTTCCAGTGGGGGCATGGTCTGTACCCCCTCACCCAGGCGAGAGCTGTCCTGTACCAGTCACTTTCCACCTCTCTCCCTTCCAGACTTCCATCGGGACTGGTCCCCTCTGGGGGATCCACTTCTACCCAAGAGAGAGAGCTCTTTTCCAGGGTTACATATCTCCTAACTTCTGCCAAATCATGCAGTGTCATGCATGCTCTTGGAGCCTCTCAGGGGATCTTTCCAGCCTCATGGAACTCTGCTGAGCCATGAAGCTGCAAACAGTCCCTCATCCAGACTTCTGTGACACCGGTTCTCCACTTTGCCTTGCACCTAGGCCTTTCAAACTCACAGGGGAGATGGGCCTGTGCCCCCCATCTCTGCACTTTTTTGCGACACACCTCAGTCTCTCACCCCCGTAGTGCCATGTGCCAACAGATATGCATCACTTCAAGCCTCCTGGCATGTGGCTTCTTGCCTCCTGGGTGGTGCTATTCACAGAGTGGCATCCCCATAGTGCCTGGTGAAGGACGGGAGGACAACCTGCCTACCCCTGTGCGAGATGACATGGCTGCCCTATCTCCACTCCCATGGGGGCTGGGAGAATGGGATTGCAGACCTGGCTTTCCAGGGCGGTCCTCAAGTGTCCCAATTTAGGTCCTGTAACAAAATGGTCACCTTGGTGTTTAATCTAGAACCATTTCCTTTCTGCAGTGTCTTCTATTCCATTTTCATTGCACTTCCTGACAGCTGACTATACAAAATTACATCATCAGTGATATTCTGTTGCTCATGTACTGCTTTAGATTTGTTTATCATCTGTGCATGTTTTGCCCTTTACATGGTTCCCTAGTTTACTGTCTAGTAGTAATCTCTTGTGAAATTTATGTTCATAACTACTTTAGGAATGCTTACAGTTACTGAAGAGGGATAGTCTTCTAACCACCCACTAATATGTCTCTCTACCCATGGCAACATCTACAATTTGGTGATCAATATGAGCACAGACAATGCCAATGAGACAAGACTGTCAAATAAAGATGCTCCTTTCACAGTATATTATTCATATGCATCCATTTTCCCTTGTAGTGTTAGAAAAGGCACAGCACAAACTCAATAATGTATGTTCCTCATCTATCTTCGCCACCTTCTGCACAGTATATGGATTTGTTAATGCACTTAATTTTTTTAAGAAGCATTGCAGTGTACTTTGTCAAGCCCATTTTCTCCCATTCTTTTTTCTGGTATTGCACAAGGACTGCTGCGTCACCTTGACCCATGCTTTTCATACACTTCAGCCACATCTTGTCTGCTCTTTGTCTTGTGTTTTTAGTCTTCCCATTCAATTCAGATGTTAGTTGTTTTCCTTACACAGCACTGCTTGCCATATTTACATGTTCTGTCCATGAATACCACGATGAAGGACCTTGAGGTTAATAAACTGATTAATGAAAGATGAGAGTGTTTGGCTTCCTTGTGTCAGTGTTTCACTCTCTTTGCTTGGTAGTTCAGCTGTACTCTGCCTCAACTGTACTCGTTGCTGGATTATGTGTCTAGTGGATATGGAACTGAAAATTGTAAGTGACCTATTTAGTCTTTCAGTAGCACAGGATTTCAGACTAAAGTGGAAATAGAAACAACAGGCCTATTTTATGTTTGTGAGCCTGGAGCTTCAGCCCTATCACTCCCACTGTTTATTTGCCTACTTATTTACATTTTTTTACTGAGAAAGTCAAACTGGGAAATGAACCATTTTCAGTGGACACCCACAGAGAAAGCTCTAGGGTTACATATACAAAGTTATTATGAAAATGAACAAAATATCTGTTAATGCAAAAGTATTTATAAGTTTATAAGAGAGATGTCTCAAGGTTTAAAATGATGAATCAACTGCACTGTGCAATATACATATATGAAAATGAATCTTTTATGTAAAATTAATAGAAAGTTTTGGTGGTTGCACTGTACAAGTGCAGATACTTTAAAGAATTTGTTTTTATATGAAAAAGTTACCTAACTGCTGATTAGGAGGTGAAGTGTCACAAGTTGTATGTGCACTCCCACACATGCACACATATGCTTGAACATTGTTGGGTGTTAGTTCTTAGCTTCCTGACATACTTAACAAAAAAAAAAAAAAATGATTCTTTTTGATTTTTGTGGCTATTTTAATTTCATGTATAAATCGAACTGGCTGCTGCGCAGGTAAACGCTCTTGTTCCCCAACAAACGTGAACTAATAGAAATTTTAATTTCATGTCCAGCTTGAGCTTCCTAACGGTTCCCTTAAGCTCTCTGATGGTTTACTTAAGAGTTCTTGTAAGATGAGTAGAATGAGAACTCTTACAAGCATTAAGAAATTCCTTTCTCTTGTTATATAATTTTTTTTGTGGGTATTCCACCATGGGGGTTGTTTTTAAATTCCTCATTATATTTGGTAGAAATAGGGACTGCCTTGTCAGTACAGCTGTCAACATATGAGTAGAGGTCAGAGGCATATGCAGCAGCTTTACCTATGAGGTCCATCAGAGTAGGATTACAGTGGAATTTACTGAAGGTTTGCTTTTGAGAAGTCTCTAAACACAAACGTATTTACAGGGGAAGTGCCATCAGTCTTAAAGGAAAAGGTCACTAATTTATGGTCTAATTTAACAAGGCAAGGTGATAGATATGGAGTTGTGCAAGAAGTAACCATATTTGTGAGGACTTGATCATGAGTATTAGGGAACCTTAGTATGATGGTTAACTATTTGCATTTGTAAAAGAGTTAACATTTCTAATTTCAGGGAAGCTTTAGATATGCTGACCATTGGCAGTGTAGGTAAGCCAGTTTACTGATGGATAGTTGAAGTCCTGCAGTAGAATGGTGTTGGGTTTAATGAGGATTTCAGCTAATGTGTTAGGATAGCTGTTGTGCTCAGGGATGGACATAGAGGATGTTCTATAACTATGTATAAAGTGATAATTAGTCTTTTTATGGTGATTTGGACATTGAGGAGAGCACTTTGATGTCCCCAGGATTCTGTTGCAATTGATGATATTCTTGAGAAATACTGACATTCCCCAATTATTGCTAGTTGGTCTGAAGACATAAGCACTATACCCAGGAATAGAGAGACTGCTTTCATTGTTATGAAATCATATCTCAGTTACTGTGTGTATGTATGTATGTATATATATATATGGAATTACTACTTAATACCGAAAGTACACAATCCCAAAGCCCACAATACCGAGACCATAATCCCTAAACCCCACATTACCAACATGTTAAAAGCGCAAAATTCAAAATCGCGAAAGTACTACATACATACAGCACGCACGCAAACATATACACAGCCTCCCCCCATAACCAAACAAAACCACCCTACACTAAAGATAAGCAGGGGGGCTTTGCCCCCCTGCACCCCCCCATGTGGGGGCTGTGCCCCCCACACCCCCCGACTTTAATATTCCAACTCCGAGATCGCACAGACACACACACAAGGCAAACTCACACCCACACATTATAGCCCCTCACACACACACACTCACACCACACACACACACACACACACACACACACACACACACACACACTAAAGCCCCTCACAAACACACTTACACACACATACTTACCTGAACCGCAACACCAGAAGCGCTAACTCAAAATCCCTTACCATCGGGACTTTGAATTTCGCGCTTCTGGTCTTTCGGTAATGTGTGGTTTCGGCTACATGGTCTCGAGCTTTTGAAATTCGAGATTTCAAAAGTTTGAGATTTAGTAGTGTTCCCATATATATATATATATATATATATATATATATATATATATATAATTTTTTTTTTTTAATTTCTTTAGACTTTCCTCTGAACATTTTACTATTCTTATTCTGCTCGAATGTAACTATATATGGTCTCCGTAATGCCTTGTACACCATTGTCATCATCCTGGCATTTCTGGATCTCACAGCTTGCCTTATTTCAACCAGCATTATACTTTTTTTGGTAAAAAACATTTTAGTAAATCCTAGTGTATAAATTAAGTAAGTCTGTTTTGTCAAAAATAATTGCAATGAATTTAACTCATCTAAATGGTTCCTTGTAAAGTGGTACAATCCTGTTGTTTTAAAAGGCCTGTGACCCTTGTCTTTGTATGTGGGAGGCCTTGCTCCCTGTAATATAATAGCTCCAAAATTGCACCACTTTGTAGAATGAAAGCAATTTTTATGAACATTCCCATTTTACAAAACTGCACCTAATCTAACAGACTGCTTCCACATTTAGTTATTAAGTTCACCATAAATATGTTGGCTATCTGGAAAAGGAATAATAATAACAACAGGATCTTTTCTATCTATTGAAAAAATGTTACATTTTTCTCTGTGTTCCCTTTTAGAAAGTATGATGTCAACCCAGCCATAATTTAAAAACATAAACCAAACTTGCTCAACAATTTCATTTTTTTATTGCAAAATAGATTTTTCAGCATAATTAACTAAGTATGTTGTGCACCATTGCCATCCGTGACCCATGACCTCAAGCAAATGGCTGATCCAAGTTTCATGGTTCAAAAATATTTCAGGGCGGTGCAGATCCCTTGACCTTAATTTTTGTAAAGCAATCTAGTCTTCTATTTTGGCGGAGGGGTAGACAAATATATTATGTTTTGATACTGCATCACTGATTTTGATCATACTTAAACAATAATGGGGTGGGATATCTCTGAAATGAGTTTGAATGCTTTATTTGATCACAGCAAAACACTGACCCTTAGTAGTCAAAATATGGTAATTTGAGTTTGGGATTAGTCTTTGTGTAAAAGAAGTTGATCTACTATATAATTAAAAGATGATAGTTTGGAGGAGGGGTACTCTGTTTGTGAAAACAACTGACCTGTTATTTGATCACAGTTAAAAGATCATGTCTAGGGGTTGTTTGCTTTTCTTCTGAAATGCACTAATTGTGTTGCTTTGGGCAGAATTTATTTAATTTGTTCATTGTTAAACTACTAAGATGTATCCTTTCAAAAGCTGGTAATAGTGGATATTGGGAGTGTCACATGATCCAATAAATAAAGATAAATGAGAACTGACAGCATACTGATGCTTACTTGTGTAGTATGTGCCTGTGTGTATGTGTACATATATATATTTATTTATTTATTTGACATTTGTTGACCGGGTTAATCCGACTGGACAGCAGCCCTTTTCAGTGGGAGGCAAGCTCCAAAAAGTACAAGGAACAAAAGTAATCACATGACAGAGTTATACCTAAAATTACAATAATTACAATATGTATGAGATGTGTGTTGAAACGACATGCTAGAAAATGGTCATTAAATTGAAAACAGTATATAGTACGAAGTTTCATACAGTAGTAAAAATAAATCCACAAAGCAGCAGAGAGAGCTCAAGCAGACCACCCAAAGCAGCCCACCCCAAAACAAAAACGTGCGCAACACATATCCACAAAGCCAGTGTGCCAAAACAGTCACAGCCCCTTAAGACTAAACAACACACCTGATACACTTGAAATATGACTCAGTCATGTCCATGCTGGTGTGAATGACTTGAGGACATAAAGGAGCTCTGAGCATGTAGCCCAGGCCGGTATGACCCTGACCTTGAGTAGCATACCTGTCACCCCTGGGCTTTGGATATTGGCAAAGGGCTCTGCTACCCCATAGAAACTCTCTTAGCATGGGGAAAACATCGATATCTGTGCAGTACAGAAACCTGTCTCTCAAAACACACATATATTTGGGCGACTTCAACTACCCAAACATAGACTAACACCCAACTCAAATGCTATGGAACAACTTGTTACCACCACACAAGAGGGAAAACATACTGGCCCGGCTTGTGTGGAAATACAGCCCAGACCGCAGAATCCTTTATAAACGCATTCTATGAACACATCATGCGATCCCAAATAAAACCAATCACAAGGCTTTTTTTTATGTTAGGAACCTGGGTGGTAATTCTCCAGTTAAAAGGGCAGATCCTGCTTCTTAAACCTGGTTTGATTTCTTGAAACAGTCACCAAGGCGAACCCATGGGGTTTAGAATTGCTGGAGCCATGTCAGACTCAAACCAGTTACAAGTGGTGTCCCAGGCCAACTGTGGACTGGCTGACCAAGTTCACCAGTGACTGCAAACTGGTGCCATAATCGACTCTCCAGCCGACACAAGCATCCTACCCAATGATAACAATCTCTTCATTTGACAACCGTGGCCAAAGTGGTTAGAAAAAGGTATCACTTCTGTGTCACTGTTAGATAGGAGGGGCACATACTACTAACGAAAAGGAGGCATAAAAAAATAAATTAAAATGGGTGATGAAAAGCCAAACACATTCTGGCTAGGCTTATAAATGCCCTAGGGCAGATAGCCTAGTATGAACCTATGAATGCAGAAAATATAGATATGTCTGTAAAATAATAAGTAACAGATATATAAACAGGAGATAAGCACAGGGCAAGAGCCAATTTTCAAGACTACAGCTGTGGAAGCTGTAGGAACTACTGACTATTAGTAGACTTTAATAGAAACAGTGGCAGAAAGAGAGCCAGGAGAAAATGTTACTGCAGTAGTATTGTAGGAGGGGAGGTGGATTACGTTGGGTCATAGCATAAGCATGTCTATGATATATGCAGCGTTTCCTTTAGTGTTGTTTTGAAATAGTTGGGGTTAGAGATCTGTATAACAGTTAGTGGTAATGTATTCTAAGCAATTGTCACTGAGTATCTGTAGAGGAGTTTACCAATGTTTTTGTTGGTTCCATAGACTTGCAGAACATGCTGTTGGGAGCGACAGAGGGCGCAGTTGAGAGTATAGGGCTGGATGAGGGTAGAGAGAGAAGGACAGGAGGAGGGTTCATGTACGATAGAATGAGCTATGAGAAGCTGAGGTGGTAGGATTTGATGATGAAATTCCAGCCCCTGCAGGTTTTTCAAGGCTAGGCAGTGGTGAGAGTGGTAGGGTTGGATAGAGGCAAATGTTGCAATTTTATTATAGGTGAGTTCCAGTTTCAACAGAAGATTGGATTGAATATTAGTGAGAATAGGGGAGGCGTAAAGAAGGGTAGGAAGTAGGAATGCTTGTACAAGAGAGAGCCTAGAGATATTATGAGGATTTTTTTTCTATAGCAGGCCTAACCTTTGTGTCTTTTTTGATGCACTGCTGAATATGAAGACTGAACTTTAGTTGGTCATCAATAATAACTCCTAGCAATTTGGTGTGAGGTTCAACAGAGATGATGGTGGTGTTAAGGGAGCAGACAGTAAAGGTTTATGATGTTGGAGAGATTTAGGGAGGAATGGGAGAAGTTTTGTTTTCTTAGAGTTAAGTAGAAATTGGTTGGAAGTTAGCCATTTTTCAACTGAGTACAGAGACTGTTGGGTGAGGGTGTGAAGGTGGGTGATACTGTTGGAGGAGGAGATGGAATTGTCAGCATATTGTATGACAGATGAGAGTGGACAGGAAGAGTGTAGGTCAATAGTTTGTTTGCGTCTTTCGGCTTTTCCCGGTTAGGGGTTGCCACAGTAGAACTCCGGTCCGCTAATGATTGGCAGTTGATTTTTACGTACCAGCTTGCTAGGCCTGACGCACAACCTTCAGTGAAGGTACGCCCATTCACGCATGTCTCCACGCAGAAGACGCTCTAGCTGAAAATCGAACCAGACAGCATCTTACTGTGAGGCGACAATGCTACCGCAGCACCACCACCGCGGGTGGTGGTCCAAGGATGGAGCCTTGGGGTACCCCTGTTTGTACTGGTAAGAAGGGAGAAAAGTTTGATTACCATTTAACTGTCTGGAATCTGTTGGAGAGAGAGCTGGAGAACCAAAAAAGTGCAGAGTTGGAGAGATTAAAGTTAGGTAGTTTAGCAATTGGTAGGAAAATGTGTTAAAGGCTTTGAAGGTCCAGAAACAAGCATGAGATTAGCTTGTTGTTGTCATGAGAATTTGTGATAGAATTAGTAAATGATATGAGAGCAGTAGCTGTACTGTGATTTGGGCACAAACCATGCTGTGTGGGGGTAAGCAGATTTTCTAGGAGGAAGTGATAGAGCAGCTGTTTGTGGATGCACTTTTTGAGAATTTTGAACAGGGTTAGATATAATGGCAATGGGCCTGAAATTTGAAGGGTCAGTTCAATTGCCACCTTTATGTAAGGATATGACAGAGGATTTCATCCAGATTTCAGGTAGTGTCTTCTCTGACTGACCTATTGATTAAGATGGAGATGGAGTAGATTATAGAATTGGTAGCAAGTTGTAGGAATTGAGGAGGTAGGTTATCAGCTGATGGAGAGCATGTTTTGTGTTTGCTAAGGAGTGACTTGATATAAGTTGTGGGGATGAGTTTAAGAGAGATGGAGGAGTGGGATAGGTGAAGGTGTCATGTTGGTTAGATTGCGAATAGAGTCAATGAAGAAGGAATTAAGAAAGGTAGCAGTGTCAGTGGGAGAGCTTGTTAGAGCATGGATTAGGTGATGAGGGGCTACCACCAGGATGTAGTAGTTTATTTAGTGAGTGCAAGATTTTTTTTAGGGTTTGAGTGAGGATTATGTACAGGTTTTTGGAAATAGTTTTTCTTATCAAGGGTGACCTTTTTTTAGTTAAGTTACAAAGCTCTCTTTAGGACTGAAGATCAGTGGAAGTATTAGATTTATTTACATTTTTTTGGAATTAGATTCGATTTTCTCCATGCACTATCTGTCATATGCATAAGTGTATAAGTGGCTTGCGTTAGCCAGGAGGCATATTGGGTTTTGATTCTTATTTTCCTGATGGGCGCCAGGGAGTTGTGTGTCTAGAAAGGTGGTGTTAAATTTTATTTTATTTTATTTTACATTTGTTAACCGGGCTAGTCCAACTGGATACATGTCCATTTTCAGTGGAGATCTACTACATGACAAACTGGTGAAAATAGGCTTGCAACGTTGAAAAGACCCACAGCACAGTAATCCTTAACGCAACTTTATTATAGGAAAACAGCGTTTTCGCCACACTCATTAGGTAGCTTCTTCAGAGGAAGTTAAAAAAGAAAAGGCGCCAAAACGTTTAAATATATTAAGTGCCATTACATCACTTCCTTAGGATTATTGACAACTATTCGGACATAAAAGAGTTTAAAAACAAATACTTATACAAATTATTTAAAAATGCGACTTTGTAACAGTCGCTACAAATACAAAACCAATAAATAAGTATAATACCAAAAATGTATCCAGAAATAATCTTTCAACAATCGATTAGTACTATATATACCAGTACTTTGTATATAGAAATAGAAATGTATACAAGTAGTTAACCCGTTGTTGTAAGGGTTTGAAAGAAAATTCCTATATGTGAAAGACAATTAGTTAATGGTCTTTAAAAAGGACAACATAGATCAACTAAATAAATGCATATATTTAATATAAATGTATATGTGTCTCTCACATATTCTAAAACATAAGGTTAGTAAAAATAAAAATAAAAAACCTATCAATAAAACCACTCAATTCTAATCATAAAGGGGGAACTTTAACAAAAAGTAAAAATACACCCATATTTATCTCAGATAAGATTTGTATTTGAGAACTGGTGCTATGTTACAGCATTCATTAAGTCCTAATAGTAAAGAGATCGGTCCACCTCTGATGGTAGTGGGTATATGATCTATTCCCATGAATAGAAAACTGTGGCCTGGGTTAATTCCAACATGTTTAGCTAACGCATTTTCGCATTTGTTATTCCTAATGGCATAACAATGCTGGTAAATGCATTCTTTAAATTACATAGAAAGCTGGACAACAAACGCAAAATGCCACGTAGACAATAGATTTAGTGTCGCAGTTGATCTTAAATTTAATGTCATATTTTCTTTGTCCTATACAAAAGGAACTACCTGTCTTTATGGCATTACACCAGTTACATAAACCACATGGAAATGAACCCCTGACTCTATTAAAAGTTTTATTTCCTGGGCCCCTCTGCAATAATTCTTTAATGTTACTACCTCTTTAAGTTTTCCAGTAAAGGACTGCTGGAAATAAAATGCCAATTCTTAATGATAATTCCTGCAATTGAACTAGAGTCTAAACTGAATGTAGTAATAAAACTACTTGGGTAATGCAATAAATTTGTTTCAGCTGTAGTAACAATAGTACCCTCAATAAGGGGAGAAGTGGAAATATCAATAACATCCATCGACTTAGAAGTGTCAGCTTGCTCGCTATCAAGTAGTGGTTTATAAAAGCCTTTAGTTCTTTTAGACTCAACCTCAAAGACCAACTCATCAATTAAGTTATGGGGATAACCCCTATTAATGAACAACTCTTTCAAAAAAGCACATTCTAGTGTGAAATCAACCAAATCACTGCACATTCTTACTGCCCTCACTAGTTGTCCTTTCACAATAGCCCTTTTCAATTTAAAAGGGTGGGAGCTAGTATAGTGCAGGAAAGAGTTAACATAAGTGTCTTTCCTGAAAATGGTGGACTTGAGCCTGCAAGTGCATGGATCTTTTTTCAGCCTAACATCAAGATAATCAATCTCATCAGTAGCGAATCTATGCGTAAATTTTAGAAAGGAAGTCGTTTCATTACGGTAATCCAAAAATGATTGTGCCAGAATGCCATCACCCCTGAAAAGGATAAAAACATCATCTAGGAACCGAGTGTAGTAACCTATTTTTCCTTTCCACACTGGGTGGTTGAAAACAAAATGTTTTTCCCAGTGGGCCATGAAAATGTTATTGCAACCCCCTGTTTTTGGATGTAAAATTCATTTTCAAAGGTGAAAAAGTTGGAAGACAGAACAATGTCTAATAACTCAGTGATGTTGTCGATTTCTGCTCTAGGAGCCTCCAATTCAGCTAGGAGTAAACCCACCCATTCTGTAGCCTCTTCATGCGGAATAGAGGTATACAAATCGACAACATCAATTGTGAGAAAATTGAAAGTGTCTTCCCAACTTCTCTTCTACTACATGACAGGTATAAAATACAAGAATGTACAATAATAAACAAGGCGTTTGAACCACAATTACAGAATGTTCAGTAAAAGGTGATCAGACAGAGACATAGCAGTTACGTAAGTTCAGGTAAACATAATATGTAACAGAATTAATTACATTATTTAAAAGTTTAACAATAGAAATTTGAGTAAAGTCTATTTTTAGTAGGGAGAGACAGTTACCCAACAGAAATGGAAAGTGTGAAGTAATAGAGTTGGGAGAAAGAGGAGAGGGGCAGGAGAAGGGAGGAGGAAAAAGATCAGCTAGGGTTATTGCAAGAGCATAGCCAGTGGTTGGTTAGAAAGTGTTTCAGTTTAGTTTTAAATAGTGGAATTGAAGTTAGGGCTGTGAGGTCTTGAGGAAGTTGATTCCAAATTTTACCAACTGAGTTGGAAAATATGGAGTCACCCGCGGTGTTCTTTGATAGAGAAGTTTGAATCAGTATTTTATTAGAAGAGCGTAGATTTTTTAGGTTGTTGTAGGGTTTTATAAGGGTGGAGAGCATTGGTGTATTCTCAGGGTGATGAAGGGCTTTGTGGGCAATTGTAAGCTGATAGTATTGAATTAGATGGGGTAACTCCAGCCACTCTAGTTTTAGGAGATTCAGGCAATGATGAGTTTTATATGGAGAGGCAGTGGCAAATCTGGCAATGTTGTTGTATGCTGCTGTAAGATTATTGAGGTTATATTTTGAAAGATTAGTATAAATGGGGGAAGCATATAATAGGGTAGAGATTAAGTGGGTTCTAGCTATGGTAGTTCTAGCTTCAGGAGTTAAGAAAGATTTGATTCTGTAGAGAGAACCTAATTTTCTATTAGTTGCTTTTATGATAGAGTTAATATGAAAGTCAAATTTTAGTAGGTTGTCAATAGTAATACCCAAAAGTTTGGTTGTTTGGTCTGGAGAGATAAGGGTGCCATTGTTAGAAGTAAGTGTGAAGTTAATAGAGGGAGACAGCTGTGTGGGTGAAAACAGGAGAAGTTTGGTTTTCTTAGGGTTTAAGAGGAGACAGTGATTGGAGAACCATTTCCATCTTATTGCATCATATTCCATCTTAATCTAAGAAGTATAAACAAAGTTCACAACTTACATGCTATGTTAGCTACCCATTCCCCTGACATTTTGTGCCTATCAGAAACATGGCTCAAACCAGCCACTATGGATGAAGAAATTCTTCCACCTGGGTATAATATCCTTAGGGCTGATCGGATAAACAAAAGGAATAGCTGTAATGTTCAGGAATACACTGAATATCATTAATAATCCAGTACAACCTCCTAAGGTCTCTAATATAGAACTTATTGCCCTAAAGATTTGCCTAAACACCCAAAAATGTATTAATCTTATAGTAATTTATATTCTACCAGGGAATAACTCAGAAAACCTTGAGCAATCTCTCAGCTGGTTAGCCACCAATTACCCTCAAGAAACCATAATACTAGGCGATTTCAACATCGACTGGTCCCCCCCACTCTATTAACTTATATGGTTTCTCCCAAAATATTTTATCTCCGACTAGAATTGGAAATGCTCAGCAAAAAGAGAGCATCATTGACTGGATACTTACCAACAAAGACACACATAACTATACCACAGGGACCCTTCCCAATGACCACCTTATAACTTATATTCTAAAACATAAATGCCCACCTTCTAACCCTCCCTCATATAGACTTGTCAGAAACAAGAAGAAATTTGTCCCAACACTATTCCTTGCAGAACTCAAATCCTGTAATTGGTCCATTTTAAAAACTCTACCCCTAGAAGAGAGCGTGACATACTTTAATGACACATTCCTTAATATACTCTACCGACTAATCAGAACCAAGGAGCGGATAGCACCTTGGCTAACTAGTGAAACTAAAACTAAAATTAAACTTGACCAGGCCTGGGATAAATGGAGAGCTACTAAACCTCTAGATCGCATCAAGTTTCAACAGCTTAGAAACTCAACTAAAACAGCCATTACCGAGATAAAAACAGTATTTCTGTCACCTCCAGGATAAACACCAGAATAACAAAGAAATTAGAAACTCATTGGGAAAGATCCAGAAGAAATAGCTAACACTTTTGACTCTTTTTTAATGAGACCATCCAGTCCCTAGCCAGTCAGCCTCATCTGTAACTCATACTAAAGACCCAGCCCACCCCTCCTTTAACACAACCAGTATCTACCTCCTCGCACCCTCTTGAAAAACTCAAACCAACCTCCCTAGGGCTGACCACCTCCCAGCGGAATACCTACAAATAGTGTCAGACGCCATTGCCTATCCCATATCAATCTTGATTAACAGAACTATAACTGAAACTACCATTCCCTCTATTTGGAAAATCTCATATATCATCCCTCTTCATAAAGGAGGGACCCAATGGAAACATCCAACTACAGACCCATAGCAATATTGTCTCCGATAGCTAAAGTCATGGAGCGGTGTGTTCAACTCCTACACTACCTCACCCTTAACAGTCTTTTGTCCTATACCCAACATGGTTTATCATAGTACAACTACTGCCCTCCTTTCCTTTGTTGACTCAGTCAATAACAACCGTAATAATAAATTAATATCCTCTGCTCTCTTTCTTGACCTATCGAAAGCCTTCGACATGGTCAATCACCAGCATCTGCTTCATACCCTTGAATCCCTACACCTCGATAACCTAGCTATAAGCTGGTTTAATGCCAACCTTTCTGGCAGGCAACAAGCCGTCCAGTGGCAAAACAGGCTATCTAACCTACTACCTAACACCATAGGCATACCTCAGGGCTCTATACTTGGTCCTCTTCTTTTCTCCATCTTCATAAATGATCTTCACTCAGTCATCCCGAAAGCCACCTGCATCCAATATGCAGATGACTCCACCTTGATCTGCTCTGACGTCTCCCTCCCGAAACTTCAAGCAATAACCCAACACTGTTTTACTATAGTCGAAAAATGGTTCTCTGAACTGAAACTCATACTTAATCCAACTAAAACCAAGTTATTACTATTTTTGCCCTCTGCATCTACTCCCCTAGGAAAAGAACCTCCAAATGCTGACAACACGTTCCATGTGGAATCCACCAATGGTACCATCATTGAGCCTGTCTCTCATATCAAACTATTAGGTGTGATTATTGACCACAAGCTTAAATTTGATATACACATTAGCCAAACCATTAAGTCCGTAAACAAGAAACTTGGCTCAATGTATAGAATAAAGAACTTTTTAACCCCTTATGCCAAACTAACCATTGCTCGCACTCATCTCCTCTCCACCTTCCTATATGCCTCCCCAGTACTTTCGCCCTCAGAGCTCAACAAACTATCTGTAGCCTATAATCACATAGCCAGATTTATAACAGGAACACCGTATCGTACTCACCATTGTCTTAACCTAAAGACACTCCGTTGGTTAGAACTGCCCAATCTTCTCAAACTCAACCAACTCACTGAAGCTTTTAAAATAATTAACCAACCGGATAGAACCCCCTCGCTGAGCAAAATACTGACCCCCTACTCCAACCTAAAATGCCTCCGATCATCAAATAGTGTCCAGGTACTAACTATTAAATCTAATAACTCAGGAGGTGATGCACTCTATGCCAACTCCATCAGAAAGCTCTGGAATTTCCCTACCAAACAACCTAAGACTTATGACCTCAATTAATCAATTCAAAAATCAGCTCAAAGAATTCTTCGAGTCTCACTGGTTATGCCCATGTCCTAAACCAGACTAAACTTAAAGGTCTCTTACCACCTTAGTCTCTTCCCTATCCCAGAGATTATTAACTTAACCTCTCGGGTTCATGACACTAACCATGTTTAAGATTATCTATACAATTCTGTGAATGTTATTTAATCAGTATGTAAGCACACTGTTTTCTTTTGTCTCTATGCTATGCTATTCCTACTACATGTAAATGTATTGTGTTTTTCTTTTTATGTTTGGAGCTTTTCTCCCCAGGCCTCTACTGAAAAAGGACATGTATTCAGCTAGACTAGCCTGGTCAACAAATGTAAAATAAAATAAAATAAAATAAAAATAAAATAAATTTCTCTATAGTGGTAAAAGTTTTTTGGGTAAGGGAGTGGAGGTCAGCTTGGTTTGTGGCAGAGCAAATAATGGTGGTGTCATCAGCATATTGAATACAAGTAGTTAGAGGGGTGGCAAGATACAGGTCATTAATAAAGATGGAAAATAAAAGGACCTAAGATGGAGCCCTGAGGGACCCCTATAGTAGTAGGGAGAAGTTCAGAAAGATGGTTGTCCCATAAAACAGCTTGTTTCCGATTATGAAGATGGGATGTAAACCAGTTTAAGGCAAAATTGTCAAGAGAGAGAGATTTTAAACGATGTAGGAGGAGTTGGTGATTGACCATGTCAAAGGCTTTTGACAGGTCTACAAAAAATGCTGACGAGAGAATATTGTTATTGCGGTTTTTGTTAATGGAGTCAATAAAGGATAATAAGGCTGTGGTGGTGCTATGGCATGGACGAAACCCATGTTGGCAGTTAGCAAGGAGATTATTGGATAGGAGGTGATTAAGTAACTGTTTGTGGATGCATTTCTCCATTATTTTTGCAATAGGAGATAGCAGCGGTTGAATATCATCTCAGCGAATCACCCTTTGAAAAGAGGGATGATGTCAGAGATTTTCCAGAGTGAAGGTATAGTACTTTCTTTTAAGATCCTGTTAATTAGTATAGAGATAGGGTAGGCTATAGCTTTAGCACCTAGCTGGAGGTAATCAGCTGGTAATTTGTCAGCTGAGGGGGTTGAAGGCTTAAGTTTTTGAAGTAAGTATAGAATATAGGAGGTAGGTATGGGTTTGAGTTGAAATAGTGGTGGAGTGCAGCTTGGGTTAGCTAGTATAGAGGTGTCAGGGCTTTGTTGGTTGGCTAGTTTAAGTATTGCTGAAGTAAAGAAGGTATTGAACGCATTTGCTGTTTGTAAGGGAGAATCAGGGCTGGAGCCTAGTGGATTAGGTGTTGCAACTTTGCCAGGGGATAGTAGTGTGTTAATAGATTTCCAAAATTTGTGTGGTTGGTGGTGGGAGGATTGCTGTAGTTGGGTATAAAAGTTCATTTTATCTTTTAAGATAGATAGCTAGCTTTGTCATGTTTCTTTTTTGTTTGAAGGTAAGGTGATCAAAAGAGTTTTTAGTGGTTCGCCATTTAGTCCAGGCTTTATTCCTACTGAGGATCAGTTGTCTAGTTTTGCTTGTGAGCCATTGAGCGGTCTTACAGCTGCCAGGACAGCTTCCTCCAGGGGAGAGGTCATAGAGGAAGGACTACTTAATTGTGGAAAGCGAGTGGTTGAAAGCATCTGGATTAGAGTTTGAGAGCTTACGGCAGTCTTTGCATTGCTGGAATTTGTGTAGTAGGGGTGAGTGTCAAAGTATGAAGGTGCGATGGCGGTCACTTATCAGGTAGGGGTGGAGGGGTTGTGGTAGGAATTAGGCTTGGAGGTAAAGATGCAATGTAGTGTAGATCCAGAGTTGGGGTGTATATTTAAATAAGTGGGCAGAGATTATCTGGGAGAAGTCAAACAGATTAATGCAGGTGTTAGGGGAATCAGTATCAAGGACATTCCAATCGATGTTAATGTCATCCAAGATAATAGTTTCATATGAGACAGGCTGATAAATCCAGGAGAGGAAGGGCTCTAAGATAGGGTCCATGTCCAGCTTCAGCTTCCTAACGGTTCCCTTAAGCTCTCTGATGGTTTACTTAAGAGTTCTTGTAAGATGAGTAGAATGAGAACTCTTACAAGCATTAAGAAATTCCTTTCTCTTGTTATATAATTTTTTTGTGGGTATTCCACCATGGGGGTTGTTTTTAATTAGATTCGATTCCACAGCTGAGAGACTAGACAGCTAAGCCTGGAGGAATATGGGTGGAGGCAGTTGCTAGTTTCTTGTGATTATTCAGTTTACAGGTGACAATTAAGAACTTCAGCTAGGTGGATGTTTGGAAGAGTGATTGGTAGATGGTGGAGGGAGAGCCGATTAGAGTATAAAATTGCAACCCCTCACCTTTTTTCTTAAGTCTATCTTGCCGGAAGATGTTATAGCCTAGGGGAAGAAATTCTGAGTTACTTGAAGCTTAAGCCAAGTTTCAGAGAGGGTGAGAATGTCAGGGGTGTGTAGGGAGATCCAGGCATGGAACGGGGAGATTTTATTCATGATACCCTGAATGTTCAAAGATAGAATAGATACGTTTTTGATGGAAGAGTATGCGAAGGTCTGTGAGGTAGTAGTGGGAGTGGAGTTTAGGGTTTGTGAGGGATGAGCACACAGACAGGAGCTGCGATTAGGTCCCGGGTTGGGATGTATATCACCTGATAGTAGTAGATTTAAAATGAGTATTTTGAAAGAATTAAAATTGTTATATTGGAGGTAGGTTTCTGGTTTAATTTTAACAGGGAGTGTGGGTAGTTGTAATATCTTGATTTTATACAAGGTAGTATTGGAATGAAGAAAAAGTGATGTGGTTATTTGGAAAGAGTAGGTAATAGAGAGTTTGGTTTGGGGGTAGATTATAGTAGATGTAGAGTGTCTGTGTTTGTGAGGGTGCATTGATATGAGGTAGTGAGGGAGGTAAGGGATAGAATGGGTGAGAGAAGAATAACCAAGAAGCTGTTAGAATATTATACATGTGTGTGTGTGTGTGTGTGTGTGTATGTGTGTGTGTGTGTGTGTGTGTGTATATGTATATATATATATATATATATATATATATATATATATATATATATGTATGTGTATATATGTATATATATATATATATATATATGTATGTGTATGTATATATATATATATATATATATATATATATATACATACATAAATATATATGTGTGTATATATATATATATATATATATATGCATGTGTGTATATATATATATATATATATATATATATATATATATATATATATATATATACATATATACATATATAAAATATATGAAACAAGTTGAAATGCATTACTACAGGCAAAACATGTATTTTATTATAATTTGTGTACAGTGGTAATCCATTGATCCACAAAAGTTGTATTTCAGGTACAGATCCGTTTAAAGTAAGAACAGAATTGCATTATACAGCTGAAATAATGGGGGACTATATCATACAATACAGCTACATCCCAAAATACAAAGTAAGAGTTATAACACAACGCTCCATAAGAATTATGTATCTAGTAGACATGTAATGATAAAGATCACACTCTTGTTACATGATTTAATAGTGCATTAAATGTGTTTTTATGGAATATTGATTGCAGAACCACCATTGTCTGGTGTAGAAGCCAGTACTAAAATATTGTTGAAATCAAGTTAGTAATCAAAGATTTGAAGAATCAGAGTTTGGCTTACTGAATGTGGGAATGATTTAATTAACAAACCATTTATTTATTCTGGGGAACAAGTGACATTTTGATTGCTCCGTAAGGAAATTTGTTAATTTGTATCTGTAATGTCTGTAATCATTGAGACTTCTAAGTTAAGATAAAAAGTTTCACCATATTTTTGAACCACAGATTAAATGAGGAATGATGACAAGAGTACAGTATATTTTGATGATGCCTTCATGTTATCATCATAGTGAGAACAGAGTTTGTATTGGGTTATTTAAACTGTTAGGTTGCTTGCTAGCTAGGAAAGGATTCTAGCTTAAGTAATTTACATAAAAATATGTAGTGTGATAGGTTTGAGCAATATTCCATAGGAACCACTTGGTTTTTGCAACACCGTATAGTAGATTCCACAGCTGAGAGACTAGACAGCTAAGCCTGCGTATCATAAAATACTGTAGCTTGAAGTGATGAACGTTTTTTTTTTCTGTGATGCAAGACAGTGAGCAAAAGACCATATCTATGTTGTGTAAATGAATGCCTTTGCCTGTAGTTGCTCTGCTTACATGGAAAATGGAGTCAAATTTCTTAACACAAAAAAGTTACACTTGTTATTGTAGATTTAATATGCTAATAGGAGGCAAGAAAAATTAAAGCCAAAGCCCAGGATATTTGAAGTTGGCTATGTTTGTTTTCCAGTTTAATGCCTATGTGATCGTTGATGGATTGTTATGGTGATATGAATCTCCAGTCAGGGGTAAGAGGCAAATAGCATTGATTTAGTTTTATTAGCTGGGAGAAGCATACCATTCAGAGTAATTCCACAATATTAGCTTCTTAGGTTTTCTAACTGCTTCCTTTGCTAGTAGTTTCAGAAGATTCTAATCTCAGTATGGCAGTGTTAGGATTTTGAGGGTTGGTTTGGCTGGAATAAGAGGGTTAATGAAGTAGGAGAAGAGAACAGAGGCTAAGGATAAACTTCAAAGAACATCCTAATGAAATGGGGCTGTACCTGACATGGGGTGACATTTTTTTTTGTTTAGAAAAAGCTGTTGAAGAGTTAATTACCAAACGATTTTGCAATATTTTATTGAATCCAGAACTATTTAGTATAGCTACATGAAATGTTTTCATGAAGTCTTTGAAGAAGAACCATTTAGTAGTTTTATGTCCACTTTTTTAAGGATGTCATTGGTAAAATTACAAAGTCCTTCTAAAGTACTTTATCAAGCCCAAAGTCCATGCTAATTGAGAAAATATTTTCTCAGGTATTCCGTGACTATTGTAAGATCAGCTTTTCTAGAATTTTTTCTAATACTCATTGATTTGAGTTCAAATTGAAGTTAGAGGTTGATTTTTGTGAAGCTCACTCTAGGGTGTAGTCTGATGATGGCATGTTTCCAGGTGTCTGAGAAAAGGCCTTGGCTATTAGAATACAGCTGTAACAGAAGGGTGCACTCCATCTGGTCTTTGCAAATTTTAATGAACCAGGGGCAGAGGCCTTTAGTGTCAGAGTGATTTCCTCTACAAGTTTGTCTAGAGATATTCCTGACCTAGAAGCGGAGAAGCTTCATGTCTACTGTCTACTGTGTTGCTGGGAATCCTCTCTATAAAACCATAATAATACGGGTTTTGAAAGGAAGATGTTAAACAAGATATACAGCAGGGTACCCATCCTTAACATGGGAAGTAGAGCAATGTTTTTCTCAGCCAGAGTGGTCATAAAATGAATAATTGTCCCACATATTTGGAAATTGTATAGCAGTGACTCCCTGTAATAGCCTGTTGTGCTGAGTTTATGCTGGAGAGTAAGGGTGATAGTGAACATTTTATAGATTCTTGGAGGAAGGCTTCAGATCAAGAAGAGCCATTTGCGGCATGAGTTGAGATACTATCATATGGAAACTGTTCCTGGTTTCTGCCTGAGCATGAATTTGTTTCTGACCTGAAGTTTCTTAGTTTGTTGAGTGCTGTTGATCATTATTAGCCCAACATCTACCTCCTTTTTAGCAGTATTCCTGAGAAAAATTAAAATTGTGTATAGTGGTTATGTACTTTTTCATTCTAAATAGGCTTCAAAGTTTTAATAATGTTTTGAGTCTTTATGCTTTTTTAAAATCTGGTAGTCAATGCTGATGCTGTTTCTAATAAGTTGACCAGCATTTTTAAGATTAACAAGCTTGCAGTTTTAGCACATTTAGATTAGAATACAAATAATAATTCAGTAGAGATAAGGTTGATTTCAAACTGGACTTTTTTCTTGGAATCCGGGGCTGAATATGATCAGTGAAAGTGTTTGTGTTAGAATCCTACATTTAAGATGATCACTGAGATTTGAAAAGACACTGTGAAAGTTAAGTTTATGGATGGCAATCATGATTGAATCCTTGTCCTAAAGGGTTTATCCATTAATAGGTTTGGTCTGCTGGATTTATTTAGTATTTGTTAGAAACCTAGGTATGATCTACGGGTCTATATTAGATACACAACCGCTTAAATATTCAAATCTCTAAAGGTCAACCTTTAGAGATCGAACAGTTAAGCGGTCGAAATTTTACAAAAATTAAAAAAAAATGCACAACTCAAAAAAAAAAAAAAAGCTAAAGGGTTTAAGCAGGGGGGCAATCCCCCCCTGCACCCCTCACATGGGGGGCTGTGCCCCCCACACACCCCTATTTTATACCAACTCCAAGATCACACTACAGTGTAGGGAATGGGAATGTTCCCATTTCCACACTGTAGTTCAGTGAAGTGCGATCACGGAGTTGGTATATTTAAGTAGGGGGTGGGGGTGCAGGGGGGCTTGCCCCCCTGATTAAACCCTTACCTCATATTTTTTATTTACTTTTTTATAATTTCGAACGTTTAAGTGTTCGATCTGTAAAGCGTTTGTTGTAGTAATATAGACCCTGATCTACTCTCTCACTCCCTCCATCACCTCACTTATCAGTCAGCACAACACAACTTCAACAGACAAAAGTAATGAGTTGTAGCTATGATCCCATTCATTCATACCCAGTATCAGTAAAAACATTAAAAACTTATGAAGAAACTAACACCTATCATCTTAGCTCCAGATAATCTTCCTCCTAAATACCTACATATTACAGCTGAAATAGTTGCTTACCTAGTAGCTTTTCTAGTAAACAGATCTGTCTCTGAAAAGTGTGTACCCAAGCTTTGTAAACAATCCTACATAATCCCTATGTACAAAGGTGGTACACAACTTCACCTATCCAGTTGCAAGCCTACCTCTCTCTTATCCCCTCTTTCCAAGATGCAAAGAAATGTATTTATACACAAATCTTAGCCCATCTACTAAAATGCAGTTACCTTTCCAAACTCAATATGCTTTCCATCCTGCCCACAGCAAAAGAGCAGCACTGCTTACATTTCAATACAATTAATCAACCAAAAATAAAGGTCTAACAGTTTCTCCCTTCCTAAACATATCAAAAGCATTTGACACTTTCTTACACAAGCTAATGCCTAGTAGACCTCCCAGAACTGACCTGAGTGAAACTGATGCAAACTGGTTAACATCTACCTCTCCCACAGATCACAATCAATCCAATGGCAAATACTTCATTTTCAGTGGGTCTCTATATCATAACGTCAAACTTACAAAAGTTCGATTGTTGTCGTATCGAACCCTACTGTCCGAAACCCAACAAAACCGAAAGCACAGAACAGCATTCCATGACAAAAAAAAAAAAGTAACCTTAAACTTAAACTGAAGTGGCGTGCTGTGCCCCCCACACCCCCCTACTTAAAATTACCAGCTCCGAGATTCCACCACAGTGGAGGAAATAACAAAGCCTTGAAAACAGCCCACCAATTTTTTTTCTCTGGGAAAATGTGCTATTTTCCACTTTCGGACTTTAGGGTTCGATATTACAACGTTCAAATTTGTTTGAGTTCGACATAATATAGACTCATTTTCAGTTTGACTAGTCACAGTAATTTTGCCATAGGAACTGTTCTTTGTCCAATTTATTCAACATATTTATCAGTGATGTGCGTACAACATCAAATAAAGTATGTACCATTCAAAATGTAGTTGATATTAGTGTTGATAGTATGTTCAGCTGACAACCTTGCTCATCTCTAGAAAATTGGCTAATTGACACTCCTTTACTTCTAAACACCATACCACATAAATTATACTCTCTGGACCTGATACAACTCAAAATTATCTCTTCTGAGCTTTGATATATTGCTGTTTTCCGAGGAGCAGCATACTGCCACACCATGACTTTGCCACAACTTTGAGCGTGACTGCACAAAGTGCAGGCTTGGTGCATTTGGACTCCACTGAGTATAATACAAAGTTCTCCCACTAGGTGTAAGCCATATGGTTTGCCAGAACCAATTTCATCCTCCCTGACCAGCTCTAAAGGGCACCTGAGCTGCTCCGTGATCTCTGGTTACCTGTACCACAGTCAGGGCTTTTAGCTCTCTATGACAAGGAGGAGGCTAAACAAAATTCTTACTGAACAGGTTACCCACACTAAAGTAATGTAAGCTATAATAGAATGTAATATTAAATATGATAAATATTTTGATTATATTGGCCCCATTGTGCATATGGATAATGCCCTTACTGCACCCCGGATGACCTGTATTTGATTAGCATCACTGGCATTTGAGGGACTGCAGGGAGAGGATAGGATTGAGAGGCTAATGTTGGCTCTCCTAACCTGGAGGAAGATAGGCATCCTAAAGGCTTGCTGTAATATGCGGCATATTAGCTTGGCCAGCTCCATGCTGTATGAGCAGTACGATACTCAGTCTGGATCTTGCTCATTCTTAGAAGCACGTATTCTCCTCCTGAGGGCAGCAGTTCCAGAACTGCCATGGCTACCACAAGGGAATGGAATTTAGGGTATACACCCCAAGAAGCATCATGATGCTGCACTAGCATCCTTTATTTCCTCACTGGCAGTGGACTAGGGTCAAGATAAGCCAAGGGGAGGCTAAGGCTGTGTTTTTACATGGTTTACTGTTTTCAATAGTTTAAGCTTTACTCTGCAGTTTGCTTCACTTTCAGTACAAGTTTGCAGTTTGTTTTTAGCCTTTAGGAATCATAGGCTATGGTTGGACTCTTGTATAACTGAAGTGCTCTCTAGTGAGCCATGTGAGCTGTCCATATCTGCAAAGATACAAAATTGTGTCTTTACATTCACACTTGATAATTATGATGGTGATAGGACAACTTTAGATACTTTATGTAAATTGATTTAATTTTATGCTAAATGAAAGATTCTATATCATCTTTGTAGATTTTGTCTAACGGTGCTATTAAAATTAGTTCCATTTTATACAACTAGCAACAAAAAATGCTCAAAAATTCCTCAGTTCTGTTATTGCTAATCCTCTTAACCAAATTATTTCCTCCCTACCAGGGATGATAATTCTTACTAACATCCCCTTCCTTTATTACTTCTAATGTGACTACTGTTTCATTGAAATTTGGCCATCTAGCAACAACTTTCTCCCTCAAAACATACTTTGAAATAAAAAAAAATTCTGTAATATTTCATAACTCTAAGAAAAACATCTTCCTTTTCACAGATCTTCTTGATAACTAAATGGTTTAGTTCTCCAAATAACCTATTCCTTGATGCAATGCATACTCTTCTGAACTATATTCTGCTATAGACAGATTCATCTAAGATTCTATTCCCATTCACAATAAAGTTAATGGTAAATTTAGAAAAAAGCCTGTTTGGTGCAATTCCCATTTAAACAAAATTTAAAACAAAAATAATACATTTCAGGTTATCTATAATATGTCCCTACTCTCACTATATAAAAGCGACTTGCAGCTAATAAAGAAAAACCCTCATGTGTATTGTCATGGAATGGGGATACAGCCAGTGCAGCTATCTGGACATTTATAAATAATTATCTGTCATTTGTGAATATCAACATCATTCATATAAGACACTTGTTTTACAAATGTATTAGAAGTTTATGTCAGGTGTATATCAAACTGCTGGTACAGAAGTGTGTGTTGAAAAGGTTTTTGCAAAGTGCTTAAAAAGTAACACAGCATGCCCTACAGGAATAGAACAGAAATGTACCTGCACTATTGTAACTGTTTAGATGTGTATATTTTAACAGTGGAAACTGGAATACAAAAGGTTACTTTCAGAAAAATAGCTGAAATTAAATTACTTTATTGTAACCACTCCTTGTAGAACTGAAAATTACTATAATGACCAAAACAGAATGACCAGTGAAAAACAGCTCCACTTTCCAAATTACTTTAAATTAAATTACTTTATGGTCATGCAATAAAAAGATGTTATCTTTCAGTTTCAGTGCAGCAGGAGACATACTGTCTGTACTAGAGAAGTTTTTGGTATTGTCTTTAAATGTGGAGGAATGTAAATTTTACGACTTCCACCATTTGCCAAAGATCTGAGGAAAAGCCCTTGTCTATGTATTTTCACAGGTGGATGCTAACTACTGCCAGCTTTCAGCAGTGTGGGTTTTACCTAGGATAGAGTCAGATGACAAGAAATGATGTCATTCTGCAAGCTTTCCCAGTGGTAATATCTGATATATTAATTTAAGAACTCTGAGAGAAAGATTGCATTCTTTATTCTGTCTTGGACCTGACAAGATCCATTCACCACACATCTGCCTTGCTGCTCTAGTTAACTAAGTTTCTAGGTTATAGTAGCTCTCTTAGATATAGTCAGGAATATAGCAAACCTTAATTTAATGTTTTTCTTTATTTATTTGAGACAGTCCTGCAGTGTTGTTTTAAATATTTATTGTGATTTTGAATTCTGCACTGTAAATATATTCTGAGTATTTTCTTGTTCTTTTTAATATATTTAAATCTTTCATTGTGGCTGATCTGTCTAGAGATATTTAAGTTCTGAGAGTACCTGCATATATATTTTGTGACACTGTGTAGGCCACTCCTAATAGCCTTGCTCTTGGTCAAACTACTATTTGTATTGATAGTAACATTACACAGTAAGATTGGACACCCTTTGTTAAGGGCCTTAAAGTAGCTGATAAGGAGCTGGCTGGTGTCAGTGATAACTGCCTTCTAGTCTGGGCAAAAGGGGGCATAGCTAGTAAATGTGTCCCAGACTTTCCCAGGGGTGTGTGTGTGTGTGTGTGTGTGTGTGTGTGTGTGTGTGTGTGTGTGTGTGTGTGTGTGTGTGTGTGTGTGTAAACAAACCTCAAAGATTGTGTGTGTCAGATACTTGGCCAGAGACATGGAGCACTGGTTGGACAGAGAAGGTGCTGGACATCTTGGCTTGGCCACTCCGCTGAGATTTCAACTCTATAGCTATGCCAGTGGGGGAGTCTTATTGGGGATCTGGAGAATGAGGGAGAAACTAGCCCTGGACTGACTGTGGTGCTCTTAAGGGAAATTGCACATGATGCAGAAAGCTGCATCTGGTAATACTGTGTGTGTCCCTGTCACCCTCCCAATGTACATCCCCCACTGGTGCCAGTGATGAGGATTGAGACTCCTTGATTTCTGGGCCACTGATGGGGCATCACATGTATCACCGAGGAACACAAGGCCAATTAGGAACTCACGTCATTACAAGACTCTTAAGATGACTGCCACTTCATAGCTGCTCTAGTGACTTATATGAATAAATCCCTAACTTGCAACCCTGTTGACATGGGTCAATTAACAGTTTGTGACTGATGGAACTGCAGGGAGGGATGGGTGTGCTTGTCCTAAGTGAGAAGGCATTCATCAATGATGCTCCCATAGAGGAGATGTGTTTCATTGGGCAGATTTGCCCTTGATCAGAGATTGACAAGTGCGGGTGTTGCCACAGAGAATGAGTAGGGCATATAACAAAAAATCCCACCCAGGATGGATGCAGAGATAGCCAAACCTCCAGGATGCCATTAAGATCCTGGGGGGGGGGGTCAGTTGAAGTCAAGCTGGTAGATCAAGCATGGATGTGGGGCACTGAGGACCAGGCCAGCTTAATGATTTCCCAAAGGAGATCAACAAATGATGACCACAAGTTCATCTTCAGTTACATTAGAAATTTTAGAAATGAAGCCCATTGTTGTACTGAATTTATTTCTAATGGAGTGCTTCACTATGATCCTATAGTTATTGCTAATATCCTTGAAGACAAATTGAGTTCTAATTTCACACCCCAGCCCAGTCAAATAACTTGACACTTACATCCACCCCATCCCTCCAGAAATCATCTTTTTTTAGGTTATATCTACAACGTTGTACTAGCTTCATGGGACCTAATAATATCCTTGACTGCCCACTAGAAAGCTGTATGCACAACCTAGCCTCTTCTACCTCTTCAACTTAAAAATGTCCATAGAGTATGTACATGTAATGTGGACAAACGACCACAATAGTTCCATTATGGAAAATCATCCCCACAACAGACACCCAGGAGCTATAAGCCTATTAGCCTCACAGGTATTGTCTGTAATTGCCATACAGATAAACAGTGATATTGGTGTCCTAAAAAAACCTTGTTCTCCAAACCAAGCTGATATGATTTCTTTGAAAAAGGTGACTGAAACCCTCAATGATAGCTTTCCAGTCCATACTGTTTACCTTGACATCACCAAGGTCTTTGATACATCCTACATGGAGATGTCCTAGATGAACTCTCTGGCTTCATATAAACTAGTGTGTAATACACTGAATATCCATTTGTCTTTCCAACAGAACTGAAACTGGTATGTTTTGGGGTACCTCTGCTAGTCAGAAGGGTGCCACCAGTGGAATTCCACAGGGCTATGTCCCAAGCCCCCTACTGTTCAACATCTACATCTCAGAAGTGAAAACCAGATGTTAAGAAACTGTGGCTAAGTTTGCTGATTACTGCAAGTGGGCTGTAACTGTCAAATCCCTTTCAGACACCAAGATACTCCAGCATCAGCTGGTGTCCCAGTTATGGCCTCCCCTTAAATGCCAAGAAATGCCACAGAGGTATCTTTAGGAAAGGCGTGACCTTCACTTCTTACCACATTGCTGGTTCTCTCCTCAAAACAATTCCCTGGGACTCTGGGTACCTACATTGATGTTTTTTTCTTTTGCTAACTGCATGTCATTTGTAGCTAGGAATTCCTTCTACTTTCTCAGGTGATCTGTAAGACTCTCTCTTCTAAGTTTCTTGCAGTCTTGGTATATATAGACTCTTCCCTTATTAGACCTATCCTTAAATGCAGGGCCACTTTTGGAATATACCTCATAATGCACCTTAATTAACATGAAGTACCCCAAAGATTTCTGACAAAGATTTCAGGACTTCACAATGTAAGCTACCACATAGGATTACAATACCTATACCTCTTTTCTGTCTTGTATAGACATTAGAAGGGTGATCTCAGTTTAACCTTTTGATCCTGAAAATCCTTTCCATTTTGACCTCTGCCATTATAAAACCAAAGATCTGTCTAACAGTCATGCTAAAGACCTCAACTTCTACCACAAGGTCAACAGCACCTGCTGGTGTGACAGATTCACAACCTGATACATTCCCTTCCTATGGAATAAATTATTCTTCATGTCAAAACAAAATTACACCTGATCTACTTTCTAAACCTGGCTTGACATTTAGGTGGGAGACTGTAAGTCATGTCTGGGGTCTGGGGTATGTGGAAATAATCCGCTTAGCAGGTTAACTAATGTACTCTTGTGTATATCTTGGGAGCATACCTCAACTGTCCAGATTTTTGCCTCATATTTTTGATCTGTTTCTCATAAAATTTGTGGTTTTCTGGCCAACCACTGAAGTTTGAAACCACTAAGTAATGACATACATTTGAGGCTCACTCTTCATATCCTTCAGCAAAAGGTACAGTAACACACATCTTGCTATTTATCAATTTTCTAAATTTATGAGTAATGTTTAAAAATTGTCCCTATTTTCTGGCCTTTGTACCCCCATTATTTTAGTCTTTGTCCAGATTTCTTGTGCTATGAGGTTGACAGGTATGCCTGGGAACTAGATGCCTGGTTTCTGTTGGTCATTGAAGCAGGAGTATAGGAAGGCATTAAGTACAATAAAAGCAAACTGTAGCACAGGCCCAGATTCTGTTCCGGGAAACGTCATAAAAAGTATAACTGAAAAACTGCTGCCAGGGCTAGTTTATCTACTCCAAAGGTTTTGTACCATTGACATGAACAAATTATGTAGTTGTTCTGCCTTTTCATACTATCTAGCATTATCAAATGTTTAACATCTGTGATAGGAAATGTTTTCAAAAGAGTCTTGCTAAAATATTTTCCAACAAATTGTTTAATTAACAGTAGTCCTAACCAGCGCACTGCCCTCTCTCCAACCTTTTGTACATCTGTGCTGGTGTTCATGAGACCTTAAATGTAGAACTTGCTATTGACATCATTTTTTCTGAATCTGCTAAAATATTTTCATAGCATCTTCATCAGGGAGCACTGAAGGTTGAAATCTTCTTAACACCAATCCTTAGAGAGGTCACTGAATCTGAAAATGTTTCATAGGTTCATAAGAGGTTACTAGGCTAATGGTCCTAGGACGTTTAGAAGCCTAGCTATGTAATATCCATGTTCCCTAATTGACCATTATTAAATGGTTCCCTAATTGACCATTGTAAGATGTTTTTATTGTTTGCAGAGCGAATCTATGATCAACACTGGCTGCCCCTGTCCATGAGGGACATAGGTAGTTGGGTGAGAGGAGAGAGCACCTTTAAAGTTAGGATAAAAGATTTACTTTTTACTTTATTTTATGCATTTGTTAACCATATATATTCCCTAAATGGGTCTATATTACTTTTCCGAAAGGGCTGTTCATCGAACTCCCTTTTATCCACACATATCCACAGAAATAACAAAACTCTGAATGGCTACATAAGCAAATTTTTTTCCCAGGGGAAAAAAATAGTTTGACCGTTGTCTGGAATTTGCCCTTTCCTCCACTGTAATGTGATCTCGGAGTTTGTTTGTTTAAGTAGGGGGTGTGTGGGGGGCATAGCCCCCCCCAGATCGGGGAGTGTGGAGGAGCGAAGGCCCCCACTTCATTGTGTTTGTCAGTTTGTTTTGTTTATTGTTGGCCCAGTGATTTTTTCCCGGGGGAAAAAAATCGCTTTTGTGGCTCTTCGAAGTTTTGGTATTTCGGTGGATATGTGTTGATATAAGGGCATTCAATGAACAGCCCTGTCGACATTGTAATATAGATCTCCCAAAACACAATCATTTTTTCAGGGAAAGCAGAAGACCACATCATCTGATAAAGTGGCATGCTCAGAATCGCACAATATCAGAAGGAGGTTAAGGGAATCATACCCTAGACTACAGGACGAGAAACATTAGCGGCCCATAGCCTTAATCCTCTGAAATCAAAATGATTACTTGTGCTGTTTCACAGATGTTTATACTTGGGCCTATTTTATTTAGTGCTATGAAATCTGTTAAGTGGGACTTGTTCGATACCAGTTCATAGATGACTGTAAATGGGAGAAGTAGGTTATTAAGGGTCCATTTACATTTTTGGACCTAGCTAAATTAGCTTTATGTATGCTGTAAAGGTAATAGTCTTAATTTCAACATACACAAATAAATTTGGAGAAAAGAACTATGTCGACCTCTATGCTATCAGCAATGATGAACTAGGAATAATGACAAGCTAAAGAGATGTGGAAACTGTTGCTGACAGCAGTCTGAATTCCACAGCTTGAATTAGCATTAGAAAGTTTCATTTGCAAGTAAGAATTATTTTTAATACTATAACATCAAGACAGCCTATGGTTACAGTACTTTTATCTGCTGCCTTACTGAGACTGGATAATTAAGTACAAAGGATATTTTTTGGTTATTTTACAAAAGATGTAAATAGGCTGGAGATACTCAAGAGATTTTAAACAAAATATATTTGGGGTAATTGATATTTAAATTTCACCAAGAAGTTAGCAAAATAAAGTTGTATGCTGTTTGCTATAGGCTATTTAGAGAGATTCTGATTTGTATTTTCAAGCTGACAAGTCACAAGGAAACCTTGGCCTTGTTAACACTGATGTAAATATAATCAGCTTATGTTAAGTCAAAGCCAGTTACTGACCTTGGCTACTTCATTACTTTTCTTCTCATAAATAATTTCAAACGCATGTCACTTCTATTTGTAATAATTTACAAAAGGTTCTTACTGAAGGAATTAACAACACTTACTTGCTAACTGCATCAGCTGTGTTCTGTTTTCTTTTTAGTTTTATATCTGTTTCATGAAATGAAGAAAGGTGTTGATAAAACTAAGACTAATTTACCAGTGACAGAGAATGTCTTGTTATTCCCTAAAGAGAAATTGAAACTGGTAATTAAAAACCTGTAGTTTTCAATGACTGGCAATTATTTCACCATCAAAGATGAAATGATATTGTGTTTTCTGGGATATGCTGTTTAATACTGACCTTAATATTTGGTTGCTCAGATATGTTTTCATTTTTACTCAGTAAAATCTTAGTGAATTTCAGTCTACCTGTATGGTTACAGGGCATGAACCCTGGGATTCAGAAAGACTTTCCTGCACTGCAAATGCCTTAATGCTGAAGTCTTCCACAGTGCCATATGTTTAAGAAATTCATAGACTGCTGTCCTCCTAAGGCTTTACACTGGCTGTCGAGCTAGTGCTGAACTGGGAGAGCACCCAAAACAAACTAGGCGTGTGCTTTTCCCAAGAACAGGTACGGACATCAGGGTAATGAGGTAGAGAGATTGAAAGTCACTCTTCCAAGGTTATCTTTTTCACGAGAAGGAGGGAAAGTATATACCATCAGAAGATAAGAGTATGTAATTCACACCTGTGGATGGGATCACAGCTTGTACATGTAGGTATGGTAAAGCCATCCATGTGACACTGTCTGTGCATGTGTCTGAAAGGCCATGAATGTGGCTGCATGGATATGTGCGCGGCTATAGGTTGTCACACTGGGACAGGTGAATATATAAGTGTGTGTGTACGCTGGGAAGTGCCTGTGCTGTCACAATGTGTATACTGATAGGTATAACATAAAGGCAGTTGAATCTGACAGCAGTGTGTTTCATTCAGCTGCTAATGAGGCATTCATTGGTGCTGCTTTACATTGTGAATTGGAGGATCTCACCATCATGCTAAGTGACAAACTTGCATTAATCAATTAGCACTGGCAGTGAGAATCTCTCTGAATCCATGAAAAAGTTTTTAGATTTTAAGCCACTTCTTCACCTATGTAGTTATTGGACGTAGTGCTTTGAATTACCTTTTTTGTAGCAACTACAGCTCACGACACAGCCATATTGCAGGAAAGTGACAACTCTACAAAGACAATTTCTATGAATTCCAAACTTTCATAGGTTCGTAGATAAGTACTAGGCTAGCTGCCCTTGCAGGCCATTTTTAGCCTGGCCATTTTCCCTTTTGATGCTTGAATTAAACTAGACTGTTTGGTATTAGATTGGCCTTACCTATCCCATGGTCAATAATTATATATTATCACTATTGAGAATAACTGAGATCATACCACAGATAATTTGAGGGGACCCATGTATGGGATAAAGCATTTAGGGGGCTACCTTCTGTCCATTAATATTACAGGGGCAGTGAAGGAGTAAATTTTCTAACACCCATGCATAGATTCAAGTTGTGCTGGAGTATAAACAGGAATGAATTTTGCTTTACCTGGATGTATTTTGGATGCCATTTGACTCACTGATGTGCAGTAGGATAATCAGTATTGGGTCAGAGGATGCCAGACTCCCAATCAACATAAAGCAAAGTTCATATATGTCCATTTTCAAAATCAACTTAGATCTATGGATGGGAAACAGAAAACTTACCTCAGGACTGCCCCTGTACTACTAATGGAGAGAGGCAGCTCCTAGATGTTTTATCCCATGCACAGGTCCCCTCACATTATTTATGGTATGATCCTATTTATTCTCCTTAGGGGTAATATATAATTATTGACAATGCGATGGGTAAAGACAATCTATAACCAAATGGGAAAAGTTATTTCAAGTGCAAAAAGAGAAAGTGATTAAAATGGCCCCCAAGAGCAGCTAGCCTAGTACTTACGTATGAGAAAGAGCTGTAGTAAAGGCTATATGAGCACTATTGTTTCACAGTTTTGATAAATAGGAATACCCCAGTACATGGATTTCCTCATTCAAAAGGTCAGCTGTTAATCAGCAGAAGCAAAGTCAGAAATACTGTTATGATAAAACATGCTGAGTCTGCTAGATCTACAAACTGAAAACAGAGTTAAGAATAAAAAAGGTATGGGAAACATCGGTATCCTGAAGATGAGTTAGAAACAGCCCAACTGTTTATAGGGCAGATGGAAATTTGTTCCGAAGAAATTGTACATATTTTTAGAAGGCAAATATGTTGAATTCTAGGTTACAGTAAGAAATGCAGCCTGTCACAAATAGTCCTGTTACAAGAAAACAGAGACTGTCAGAACTGTTATAGCCAAAATTACATGGAGAAACTGCTGAAGTTGCATCTCCAATGGAATCTGTTATGTAACAAGAATTGTCCTAAAAGGAAGATCAGGTGTCCACTTTAAATAACCATATTAAATACTTTATGGTATACCACTGAAGAAACTAGATGGATATCTGGACTGTCCAAGAGTTAACCATGATTCTAAAGACCAAAGAATTGATATATATATATATATATATATATATATATATATATATATATATATATATATATATTTTTTTTTTTTATTTTACATTTGTTGACCGGGCTAGTCCAACTGGATACATGTCCATTTTCAGCAGAGGCCCGGGGAGATAAGTTCCATTAAACAAAACATACAGTAGGATAACAATCAAATTAACAGTGATATACATGAGAATACCTAAAAAACATTCAACAACATTAGCCTAAAAATCTAAACAATTAGGGATCATAGGATATGTTAACAATTGAATATATGAGAGGAAGGGATAAAGAGCAAATCAAGAGGTGAGAGAAAAACAAATAGCGCAAGCAGTTGAGAGCCTAAAGTTAAGTAAAGAGACAGAAGCTAGAGTAGAGAAAGCACTGTGAGATAAGCTAGAGTCGAAATAGTTAACTAGTTTTTAGACAGCGTGCAGATTCTACTAGTAAGAATGAGCAGAGGACAGATGATGGCAAGTTAAACACATAAAGTAAGGTTTTTAAAAAGGTGTATGCTCAGGTTTAGTTGAAACAGTGAGACATCATTCAGTGACCATGGAGGGCTAATAAGACAGGGATACTGAAAAAGGCAAGAAGAGAGTGGATTAATCTGGTTAGTGCATGGACAAAGTCATAGAGGTCTAAGGAAAGTTTTTAGTTGTTTCTTGAAAAGAGGTGTGGAAGACAGAGATGAAAGATCACAGGGAAGCTTGTTCCAAGTTTTTCTCACTGTGTTAGTAAAAAGAGTCCCCAGACTTATTGCTGGATTTATGGATGGTTACTAGCAATTTGTTAGCTGAGCATAGTGTAGTAAGATTTTTGTAAGGAGTAATAAGGTTACAGAGTATTGGGGTATTACTGGGATGATGCAAGATCTTGTGGGTGATACTTAGCTGTTGAAGGAGGAGTTGATTTTGAAATTCAAGCCAACCTAGCTATTTAAGATTTAGACAATGGTGGGTTCTAAATGGGGAGCCAGTGGCAAATCTGGCAATGTTGTGGTAGGAGGTTGCCAGTTTGGTGAGGTTACTTTTGGATAGATTAGTGTAAATAGGGGAGGCATATAGGAGTGTGGAGATAAGATGAGTGTGGGCGATGGTAGTTCTAGCCAGAGGAGTAATGAAAGCTTTGATCCTGTAGAGGAAACCAAGTTTTCTGTTTACTGATTTGATGGTTAGGTTAATGTGAGAGTCAAAGCTGAGGTTACGGTCAATAGTTACCCCTAAGAGTTTGGTGGTTGCGTCAGGTATTATGGTAGTACCATTATTGTATGCGACTGTGAAATCAATTGGGGGGGGGATTTCTGTGTGGGTGTGAACAGCAGTAATTTAGTTTTTTTGGGGGTTAAGGAGGAGACAGAGTTGAAGGAACCATTTTTCTACTAGGCTGAACACTTCTTGGGTGATAGACTGGAGTTCAGCAGAGGAGTTAGCAGAACAGATTAATGTATACAGGTGGCTTGAGGAAGGCTTGCATTCAGGTCAGTAATGAAGAGAGAGAATAAGATGGGTCCTAAGATAGAGCCTTGAGGGACACCAAGGGTAATAGGGAGGTGGGTGGATAGGTTATTGTCCCATAATACAGCCTGTCTGTTTTGCAGATAAGACTTAAACCATTTAACTGCCTGGGTATCAAATGAAAGTGATGTAAGGATATCTAAAAGTAGGTGATGACTGACCATATCAAAAGCTTTTGAAGGTCTATAAAGAGAGCAGAGGACAGTTTGTTATTGTTTCTATTTTTATTAATGCAGTCAGAAAAGGATAAGATAGTAGTGGTGGTACTATGGAATGGTCTAAAGCCATGCTGACAGTCAGCAAGTAGATTATTCTGGAGAAGGTGGTGAAGTATTTGTTGGTGTATACATCTTTCCATGATTTTTGCTAATGGGGAGAGTAAGGCTATGGGGCGATAGTTTGAGAGTTCATTTGAGTTACCTCCCTTATGTAGTGGGATAATATGGGAGATTTTCCAAGGAGGTGGGATGGATCCTTCGGTAATGGTTATATTAATAAGGATGGAAATGGGGCAGGAAAGCACTTTTGCAGCAACCTGTAAGTATTCAGCTGGGAGTAGGTCAGCTGAGGGTTTGCATGGTTTCAGTTTATGAAGTAGTGTATAGATTATGGATGTAGGGACTGGTTGTAAATGTAATGTTGGAGGTAAAGTAGTTGATGAGGGAGGCAGAATTGAGCTGACAGGAGGTAGGGTATTAGCTAGAGTTTGGATGGTGTCTGTAAAAAAGATGTTGATTGCACCAGCAATCTGGCTGGGAGAGAAAAGCCAGAAGGGGTTGAAGTCTTGGAGTGTCCTGGGTGTAGAAGTGTATTTATCCCTGACCAGAAACTCTGAGGATTCTGTTGATGGGTTTGTTGGAGTATGTAGTAAATTTTTTTTTTTTGTCAAGAAGTATAGATTTTTTTGTGGAGTTTCTCAGATGTCTAAACATTTGGTGGTCTGTTGGGTTTTTAGTAGTTCTCCATTTGGCCCAGATTTTGTTTCTCACTAGTATTTTTTGCCTGGTCTCTTTAGAGAGCCAGGGAGCAGTTTTGTTCCTAGTTCTAACAGTACAAGAGAGGGCATGGTGAACTAGGATTTGTAAGAAATTACTGTTGAAGTATGACACTGCTTTGTCAAGAGGGAGGTGTTTTAGTGGTGACCAATTACAAGTTTTAAGTTCTGTTTGGAAGCTTAATGGGTTAAAGATTTTTTTGTTGTTCCGGGTGGATCTAAAGATTATTTGGTTGGGAATAAAGGTTTTTTCTCTAATTATATACGTTAGTGAGTGGTCACTAATGTCATCAGGAAGGATGCCTGAATTATATGAGTGGGGATGACTATTTACTAATATCCAGTCTAAGGTGCTCTGTTTGTTACTAGGTTTATGGATTTTTGTGGGGCTGGTGATAGCTTGGTGAAAGCCATATAGATTTATATGGGAAGTTGGTTTGGCAGAAGTGCAACTAATCCAAAAACCATATACATGTTTTTATTTAAAGAGGAAATGCTAGGTATGGGTTATATGTAATGAGCTAGCCACAGTGATTTGCATGCTATTTGGTACACATTCTAGATAAACATAATTTGGAATATAGACCACATTGAGGCAAGACTTCATACTCTTGAGGAACTGTCTCCTAAAATAACAAACCCTCCAGTCATTATAATGGAAATACTTTGGCTGATCCCTTTACTATAGTTCAAGTGGACATGTAGATAGCTTTTTATACCAAGTAGTAGTTATTTTTGGTAATTAACAGTTATTATTCACCTCAAGATTACATATTTCTCAAGTCCTGCCATCCCTGAAATTTCAGTCCTCCTCCTGTTGGACATTATTCTGCATGTATTGATGTTCTTCATCTCACATTGCTGCAGTCCTTACACTTGGGTAGTCCGCTGTCCCTCGGTCGGCCCGAATATCAAAGTATAAGGCTGACGTCGGTCAAGGCGCATTTGACTGACATCAGGACGTCAGGGTACAAATGCGCATGACCGACGTCATATCCTCAGTCTTTTTTGCCGCATGGTCCGATGCAGAAGCAGTATTGCAAGTGCCGGTTGGCATTATGAAATTTTTTCGATTTCGGAGTTTCAGACCGAGTCAAAGTTGGCTAAGTACCCTGTTGGGGAATATTTTAGTTTTTTCTTGCCTCAGTGGTTTACCGGATGTCAGAAAAAGTGAATAACTGTATTTCTTGTGGGAAACAGATACCGCATAGAGACTATCATACTTTGTGTATTCCTTGTTTAGGGCCTGAGCACGACGTTGTTGGGTGTCGCTCTTGTGCTAGATTCAATAAGCGCACTATAAAGAGGAGATTAGATTGTGCCAGGTTAGTCTTCGGGAAGCGGTGCAATTATAAAATGCCGTCGGATGCTCCGACACCCGCTTCGAAGAAGCGCAAGGACAAAGCAGTTAAGCCTAGGCTAGAAGAACTGTCCGTACCGGACGCCGGTTCTTTAGAGGTGTCGGTGGAGCCGGTGGTTCCACCGGAGGTTTCTTTGGGATCCCAGGGAGAGACTTTGTTATTGCAGGATGTGGCCTCTCAGGAGGCAGGTCAGGGTGATGGGGCTTCTCAGGTTACTATACTCCCCTCCCTGCCTAGGGTGGTTAGGCCCTCTCCTTCTGTTCCCAAGGCTTCTCCTAGAGGCAGGCCAGGTTTAGCTTCAGTTGGTGTCACCCCTAGTTCTTCAGGAACTGTGCCCAAGAAGCATATGCTTAAAATGGCAGAAGATTTGATTACTTTGATTAGGGGTTCTTTGCCCCCTCCTGATAAGAGACCTAGGGTGGAGCCTGAGCTAGGGAGTTTTGAGCAGGCTTTGGATGTTTCAGAGTCTTCGGCTGAAGACTTGCAGGAGTACTCTCCTTATTCTGATTCTGATGTGGATGATTCTACTCCTTCTGCTTCTCCTCCTGAGGATTTTTCTTTTCAGAAACTCTTCATTCCATGAGGGAGCATTTTAAGTGGGAAGGTCAGGACTTCTCTGATTCCAGGAAAAGGCTTAGGGAATTTTTGTTTTTACCCCAGCATAGGCCTTTGGCTATACCTCCTGTTTTGGATGTAGTGGAAGATGTTTTTACAGAGGCTTCTCTTAATCCTGATTCTCTGCCTCCTGCTCCTGTTAAACCGGATAGGTATTACAGGGTGCCTGAAGCTCATAAGTATCTTTTTAAGAGTCCTAGGGCAGACCCAGAAACTGTTAGCCAGGGGCCTAAAGGTGTTAAAGCTTCTGTTGTCAAGAATCCGGTTCCTGCAGATAGAGACCAGGGCCTTGGATAGATGGGGAAAGAAAGTTTATACTTCTTCCACTCTAGCTATGAGGGCTTTGAATTGCCAGTTTCACATGTTGAAATATCAAAACGATCTCCTTTCACAATTGAAATCTAAGGTTGATGCTCTGGCGGAAAGTATTGATTGTAAAGAGTTACAAGATTTAGTACATGTTTCTGAACAGGTGGGTAAGCATTCTTTGCAATGTGGTTTTGATGCTGTACAGGCCTCGTCTAGGGTGGCTGCCACTGGGTCAGTTCTTCGCAGGCACGCCTGGCTGAGGGATCAAAATTTATCTGACCATGTTAAAACAAGGATTTTAGATGCTCCTTTACAATCTGATGTGTTGTTTGGTTCTCCTGTTGAGGCAGTTTTAAAGAAAATGGAAGACAAGGCTAAGTCTATGCAGACTGTTAAAGATTTTTTGCAGGTTCAGCCTCCAAAGTTTAGTAGAAATTGGCCTACTAAGGGGTGGACGTATCCTTCTTATGATTCCCAGTCTAGGGGTAGATCTAGGCGTGGCAGGGGCAGAGCTCAGGGCTCTTTCAGGCCTAGAACAGGGAGTTCTCCTGCACAGTCTTCGGGTGAGGGCAGGGGTCAGTCCTTTCGTAAACAGACCCAATGACCTACCTTTTCAGCTGCCAGAGGCTTCTCGTCTGGCAGCACCTTTGGGAGGAAGGTTGGCACTTTTCAAAGAAAATTGGAGTTTAATTACCCAAGACAGATGGGTATTGGATATCATACACCACGGTTACAGGTTTTATTTCCATACCTTGCCTCCTTTCAAAGGCATGCCAGACGTTCCTCCTCAACAAAGAATAGAGGCACACAAGCAAATTTCTCTGTTACTCCAAATAGGGGCCATACAGCCGGTCCCTATGCCAGAAGTGGGCCTAGGATTTTATTCTCGCCTGTTCCTAGTACCAAAGAAGGGGAACACGTGGAGACCAATTTTGGATTTATCTATCCTCAACACTTATCTGGACATTCCCAAGTTCAAAATGTTGACGTTACAACAGCTTTTACCTCTGCTGGGCAAAGATCATTGGATGGTAACTTTGGATCTCAAGGAGGCTTACCTTCATGTTCCTATCAGACTAAGTTGCAGGAAGTATCTGCGTTTTCGAGCTGGGACTTCTCACTATCAGTTCTCTGCATTGCCCTTTGGCTTATCTACTGCCCAGAGTGTTCACAAAGTTCTGGCTCCAGTGATAGCTTTCTTCAGGCTAAAAGGAATACAGATCTATCCTTATTTGGACGATTGCCTGATTCTGGCTCAAGGAAGGGACAAGCTTCTTCATCATTTGGAATATGTGATAGCAGTGCTAAGATGCCTGGGGTATTCTGTGAACGAAATAAAGTCCAGTCTAGTACCCTCTCAGGACATGTGCTTTCTGGGTGTGAGACTGAATACAGCATCCCAGATGGCCTTTTTGACCCAGGACAAACAAAAGAATCTTTCCCTTTACTTCCATCAACTATCTCATCAGTCCGGGCTGACTGCAAGGACAGTCCTTCAAGCCTTAGGGTTCATGGCATCTTGTATTCTGGTGCTTCCCAATGCCAAACTGCATCTGAGGAAGCTGCAGTGGTATCTCAAAAATGTATGGACACAGCACTGCCAGGATCTGGACACTGTCATTCAAATAATACCTTGCATTCAAAAGGAATTTTTGTGGTGGGCTCAGGAATGTCACCTAAACAAGGGACTCTCTGTGACCCGGCCAGAGGCGAGTCAGATTTTAACGACAGATGCCTCAGACAAAGCTTGGGGAGCTCATCTAAATGGAAAGTGGATACAAGACAAGTGGCCTGCCAGACTACAACATCTACATATCAACTTGAAGGAGATGTTAGCAGTCCAGTTTGCATTAATAGCTTTCAAGGATTTACTTCTTCCAGGGCAGGTGTTGATTCTAACAGACAACACAACTGTCATGTGGTACATCAACAAGCAAGGGGAAACACATTCTTATCCTCTATGCAGGCAAGCAATGATTCTGTGGGAGACTGCTCTCAGTTTACAGCTCAATCTTCAGGCAAGGTTTCTGCCGGGAGCACAGAACTCCTTAGCAGATGTGTTGAGCAGACGAATTATGGATCCCCACGAGTGGAAATTGGATCCTCATGTATTTCAGAAATTGACAGTGTCCTGGGGAACTCCAGACATAGATCTGTTCGCTTCTCCACTAAACCATCAGCTGCCAAAGTTTTGCACGAAAAGGTTTCATCCCACAGCTTGGAGAGTGGATGATCTTTCTTTCAATTGGAGCAATTTTCATGTATATGCCTTTCCACCTCTGCCTCTCCTCCCAAAGGTACTTCTAAAGGTCAGACAGGACAAGCCAAGGATGATTTTAATAGCTCCAGATTGGCCTCGACAGCACTGGTACCCATGACTGAGAAGTCTGGTACGGAAGCCTCCATGGCCTTTGCCTTCGATTCCACACCTATTGTCCCAGGAGGACAGTCATTTGCTCAATGTCAAACTTCACTCTCTTCACCTAACAGCCTGGCATATTCTGTTTTGAACCATAGAGGGTCTCAACTTCCACAACAAGTTTTGAATGTGATTTTGGAAGCTAGAAGGCCTAGTACAAGGAAAGTGTACGCAGATAAATGGAAGAGATTTTTATTTTGGAGTGCAGCAAAGGATTTTGATGTTTCTGAGCCTAATTTAAGTGTGGCTCTTCAATATCTTACTGAGTTACTGGACAAAGGTTTGTCCTTCTCTTCTATTAAGGTTCATGCTGCAGCAATTTCAGCTCACTATGACTGTGACCCACCATTGTTTTCTCATCCTTTGTTCAAGCAATTTCTTAGAGGGGCAAAGAATATAAGACCCCACGTAGAGCTCCTACTCCTGCTTGGGATCTCAATTTTGTGTTGGAGAAACTCACTCTACAACCTTTTGAGCCTGCAGCTACTGCTGAGTTGAAATATTTATCATGGAAGACTGCCTTTTTGTTGGCCATTACCTCTGCAAGAAGGGTTTCTGAATTGCAGGCCCTTATGGCGGTTGAGCCTTTCTTAATTTTCCATAAGGATAGGGTATCTTTACGTACTAATCCTTCCTTTATGCCTAAAGTGGTTTCTAATGTGGCTTTAAACCAAACTATTCATTTGCCTACTTTTTATGCAAATCCCCAAAATAAAGGGGAAAAGATTTTGCACACTTTAGATGTACACAGGCAGTTGCGCTATTATTTGGACAGAACTAAAGGGTTCAGGCAGTCTCAGCAGTTATTTGTTTCTTTTGCTTTGAGTTCTCAGGGCAAGCCTGTGTCAAAACAAACTATTTCTAAGTGGATTGGGTTTTGCATTGCTTTCTGTTATTCCCATCATGGCAAGGAGATTCCAGCTGGGATTAGGCCTCATTCCACTAGGGCTACTGCCACTGACAGCTTTTGAGGGGGGTGGCAACCAAGGATATTTTGGAGGCAGCTACTTGGAGTTCAGTGCATACTTTCTCTAGGCATTATCACCTACCACTTTACTCTAAATCCAGGGCTGGTTTTGCCACTGCTGTTTTGCAGGGCATTTTGGCTGCTCCTGCTTCCTTATAGTTTGGCCATCCTCCCTTACCTCTGCTTTGGGATTCTACCCAAGTGTAAGGACTGCAGCAATGTGAGATGAAGAACATAGTACAGTTTTGTACCTACCATAAATGTAGATGTTCGAAGATCCACATTGCTGCAGTCCAATTTACCCTCCCTCCTTCCCCTCTGTAGTTAGAGGTGGTTGTGTGGGTTGGGTTGTAAATATTGTGTATATTGTATATATTGTACATATAATTAGTGCAAGGGTGGTTGGTTGTTTGTTTGCTGTCTTTTGGTTTTGACCTTTATTTTTAGGGTCTTCTGACATCTGGGGCAAGAAAAGACTGTGAGGATATGACGTCGGTCATGCGCATTTGTACCCTGACGTCCTGATGTCAGTCAAATGCGCCTTGACCGACGTCAGACTTATACTTTGATATTCGGGCCGACCGAGGGACAGCGGACTACCCCAAGTGTAATAGGTACAAAACTGTACTTTCCCAGAAGTTCTGTTTATTTCTGTGTAGTTCACTCCTTCCCTTTTCTAAAGATCCCACCCCAATTATTTTTTTCATTTACAATATTTAGTACTTCATTTGCAGCTGGTATCAATTTTGATTTACATTTTCTAGTAATTGATTTTTTGCTAGCCAATAGCATTAAACTTAGCAAAGCCTCCCTATGTCTAGGCTATTCAGTGTCTGTATCACAGCGTAAAAGAATAATTTCCTTTTTTACATTAATTTGCTCCCCCAACATTTGGACAAAGCACCATGTAAGAAATGTTTAAATTCTACCAACTCATTACATTATCAAACCACATGTTCCCATTACTTATTTCTTTTCTATCACATCGCCAGTATTTGCTATCTGCCTGAGGAAATGCTCTCTTGAAGTCTGCTAGTAGTATAAAATATCTGTGCAAACACTTCCATGCAAAGGATGCAGAATCATTGTTTCACTTATCCGCTTATTAATAGCTTATATTCGTTAGACGAGAAAAAAGTGAAAATGTGATATAATGTGGGCACACTCCACATTCATGCATGCATATGATGAGAGTGTTGAAGCTGAAAAATGTATTTATTTATTTATTTTTATTTGTTGTCATTTGTTAACTGGGTTGGTCTAGCTGAGCCAAAGGCCCATTTTCAGAGGAGACCAGAGGAGAAAAGCTCCAGTTACAATTCTCAAGACAAATATTTATATCACATATGGCATATAACAAGCAAAATATACAGCAAAGTGAAACAATCAATTTAACGGTTATGTAGGTTTCAGTGTATATCTATACAGTAGTGACAAGTTAATCTGGATGTAAAGGTTTATTTAGAAGAAACAGGGTGTTGGTGTGTTGTAGTATTAGCACTATGGAGAGGAGCAGGAACTGAGGAAAGAGAAAGATACGAGAGAAGAGAGTAGATGTAAGAGAAAACTGAGGAAAGAGAAAGATACGAGAGAAGAGAGTAGATTTTTGAAGGGGGGTAACTAGAATCAAGTTGGAGCTTGACAGGGACAGGACCAGGTGTTTTGAAGATAGTGTTTAAGTTCAAGTTTAAACTGGGACATATGAAAGATACTTCTATATTATGTGGGAGGGAGTTCCAGGAGCAGACTACAGAGTATTTGTATATTAACTTCCCAATATTTTTTGTGGGTTTGTAGATGTCCAGAAGATGTTTGTCAGATGTGCAAAGCTGACATCTGGGGTTGTATAGTGCAACAGTATTAGAACCAAACCAAAAAGCGTGCTTGGAAAATCCAAATGAAGGTCTGAAACACAAATGACTCTTTTATTCAAAGCGAGTGTAAAAGCAACAGTCCGTAACTCCAAAAGGCTTAAATCCACAAAAGCATTAACGCCACAGAAGTTGCGTACGTTTTCGACCCCTATAACCAAGGTCTTCATCAGAAAAACTAAAATGTGTCACTGAAATACCTTTTATACATCATCTATCAATTAAAAACATCAGTTAACCAATAGAAACAACTGTATCATTGGTAAGAGAACAACTTTTAAAATTTTTTTAAAAATGAATAAAATCATCCTTGGTAATAGAAACAAATTGTGCATTACACGTATAGCTCGAAAGTCAGCTACACCATAGTTTTTAATAACATAGTAAAGTTGTAAATAAAGATTAATAATAAGAATTCCATCTGCGTAAATTTAAAAACACACTACAATAATGTTACTAAATGTTATACAACAGTGCCACCGTGTGGCTGGATTAAATAACTTCATAGTTTAGCTGCTCTGAGCTTAAGCACTGAAGAAATACAAAGTGTATCATTAAGACCTGGAAATTTTGTAGAAACCAAAACTATTTGCCAAAAGAGTTCTTTGTATTCTAGTTTAGCTTCCCACATACCACCCCTGATTTCCTTAGGGACAGTTTCCAAAAAAAAAAAAGAAAATGAAGCTTGAGGACATTTTAAGGTGTGTCTGTACAATGCATTTTTATTATATTGTCTTCTGATTTCATATAGATGTTCATAAATTTGATTCTTCAATTTTCTTTCAGTTTTCCCCACATAAAATGAGTTGAAAAAATTGCACGTGGCAATATACACAACCCCTTGAGTATTACAGTTGGAGAAACAATCACTAACTGTTTCTATCCCTTGAAGGGATGGTAATGTGGGTTTGATTAGCTACATAAGCACATCGTGAACAAGCTCCGCATTTGAAGGTCCCTAACCTTCGTGGGAAAACTTTGGATTTATAAGGTGCAATACTCAAGGAGTTGTGTATATTGCCACGTGCAATTTTTGCAACTCTTTTTATGTGGGGAAAACTGAAAGAAAATTGAAAAGTCGAATTTATGAACATTTATACGAAATTAGAAGACAATACAATAAAAATGCATTGTACAGACACACCTTAAAATGTCCTCAAGCTTCATTTTCTTTTTTGTTTTGGAAACTGTCCCTAAGGAAATCAGGGCTGGTATGTGGGAAGCTAAACTAGAATACAAAGAACTCTTTTGGCAAATAGTTTTGGATTCTACAAAATTTCCAGGTCTTAATGATACACTTTCTATTTCTTCAGTGCAGTGCTTAAGCTCAGAGCAGCTAAACTATGAAGTTATTTAATCCAGCCACACGGTGGCACTGTTGTATAACATTTAGTAACATTATTGTAGTGTGTTTTTAAATTTACGCAGATGGAATTCTCATTATTAATCTTTATTTACAACTTTACTATGTTATTAAAAACTATGGTGTAGCTGACTTTCGAGCTATACGCGTAATGCACAGTTTGTTTCTATTACCAAGGATGATTTTATTCATTTTTAAAAAAATTTTAAAAGTTGTTCTGTTACCAATGATACAGTTGTTTCTATTGGTTAATTGATGTTTTTAATTGATAGATGATGTATAAAAGGTATTTCAGTGACGCATTTTAGTTTTTCTGATGAAGACCTTGGTTATAGTGGTCGAAAACGTACACAACTTCTGTGGCGTTAATGCTTTTGTGGATTTACGCCTTTTGGAGTTACGGACTGTTGCTTTTACACTCGCTTTGAATAAAGGAGTCATTTGTGTTTCAGACCTTCATTTGGATTTTCCAAGCACACTTTTTGGTTTGGTTTTGGTATTTTTAGCTTGCTTTTCCATCGTTTTTCGGTTTTGCAACAGCATTAGAGATAGAGGGGCAGGAAGTGGGGTTATAAAGAATAGTGTGTGTTATATGCAGTTGAAGAAGGAGCAGTTGTTTGGGAAATTCTTGCCATTGTAAAGTCTTTAGGGCAAGGCAGTGGTGGGATTTATAGGGGAGATTGGAGGCAAACTTAGCTATTTTATTGTAGGTTTGCTCTACTTTGCCGAGAAGATATGAGTGGAGGTTAGTAAGGACAGGAGCAGCATACAGAAGACAGGGTAAAAGGAGAGATGTGGCTAGGAATGGTTTGGAGGAGGGAGAAAGAAATATATGATTACGTTACAGGAGGCCAAGTTTTTGGTGGGTTTTCTTTATGCGTTCATTGATATGTACTATGAATTTTAGTTCATCATTGATGGTGACACCAAGTAATTTAGTATGTGGTTCTGGTCTGATGATGGTACTGTTACGGGAGGTGATGGAGAAAGAAGATTTATGTTGTGCTAGTGTTTTAGGAAGAAAAAGGAGAAGCTTAGTTTTTTTAGGATTTAAGATTATTTTATCATCAGTGAGCCAGGTTTCAATGGAAGAGAAAGTGTTCTGAGTAAGAGAAAGGAGTTCAGGGATACTGTGGACAGTGGTAATAAGGATAGAATCATCAGCATATTGCAAGAGTGCTGAGAGATAAGCAGCAGAGTTTGAGTTATTAGTGAAGATATTGAACAGGAGGGGACCCAAAATGGAGCCTTGGGGAACACCAGTGTGGACAGGCAGAAATGGGGAGGTAACAGTTTGCCAGCGTATAGATTATAGTCTATTAGAACTAGAGAACCAGGCTATAGAGGGGGTAGAGAGGTGATGGCCAGAAAGTTTAGTTAACAGTTTAGAGTGAGAGAGAATATCAAAAGCCTTTGAGAGACCAAGGAATAGACAGAAAAGACAACGGTTGTAATCACGGGCTTATGCTACAGTTTTGGTAATGAGAGTAGAGCAGTAGATGTGCTGTGATGGGATCTAAAGCCATGTTGGGTGGGAGTTGAGAGATTATTGCCAAGCAAGTGTTTTGAGTAACTGAGAATGAACAAATTTTTCATTCAGACATTTACATTAATTTACATTTATACATAAACAGTAGTTAGCATTTCAAAAATAAATATTTATTTGTTTTTATTCATTTGTCTTTGTTTACTGGTAAAGTTCAACTGTGTAATATCCATTTTCAGTGGAGCCCCAGGGCGAAAAGCTGTTTGCTTCCATGGCATTATACTAACTTCCAGTCAAACACAGAGTAGTTGCATTTCTGTTTACATTTATATGTAAACAGTAGTTACATTTATACATATACATTCTAATGTTTTACAAAAATACAGGAAGAAGGGAATATTTATGACAGCTAAAAAGGTTACTTTATGAAATATTGTTTCACAGATACTGTGACTGGGCGCCCACTAAGAGCATATCGCCAGAGGAAGTGGTAGTCTGTAATGCAATCAACTGACAGCTGGAAAAGAGATGTGGTAGTACTCGGGTTGGAGAGCTACAGAGTAGCTATTTTAAGAGTTGTTGGGGGTTCAGTAGATCACAAGTCATCCATAACCATCTCTGTATGTTTGTAAAGCACCTACAATTTAATGATAGTACTTGCACTGATTGTCTGCGTGGCATCTTCTAGAAAAGAAAATATTTTGCTTTCACTTAGAGGCAGTAAACGTTGCCAGTGCAGATTTTCTACTGGTTATTAAGCTCACATTTTTGTCTGTTGCTAGTTCCATAACATCAGACATTAAGTTATATTGAGCTATTGTTAAAGGTGATGTTTTGGTCAACAAATGGTTACTAAAGGATGCTAAGGGAGAGTTCCAGTAATGATGGAGAAGCAGTCTTAGGAGAACCAAAACTAAAGAGTTTCTTCACATGCTGCTGAACAATAGACTTATCTCATTTACTAGATCATGCAGTCTCTTACAAAGATAATCAAGTTTCTTTTCATAACAGATTTATCAGGTTCTTTGAGTCTGGCAGCTTGCCCTGAAGTGATTTGCGTCCCTGCATACTTTCCTATTAGTCAGATAATGAGTTTTAAAAAAGTGATTTGTCAGTCTGTCCCAAGAACAACTGTATGCTTCATATTTCTCAGCCAAAATGTTATTTGTCGTTTAAATTAAACTTAGAGTCCCTTAATGCTAAATCTTGCTATTGCAATAGAAATGACCCAAGAAGATATGATGAGTTAACCTTATAAAGAGAAAGGGGCAACATCCAGCTAGCATTATAAACTTAAGATTAAAATAAAGCAAAAAAAAGATTAAAGAAATTATACTGGAAAATGCAGCAAGATTTAGTAAAACCCTTACCTACTTCACAACACTACTAGCTGTAGCTAACTTATTAATTATTTTTAAAAGTCCTGAGTTACCTAAAATCAAATACTTCTAAGGAACTTGGAGTATCTTATGATTATTTTAACAAAATATTAAGCATTTTTTGGACCCAGCTGTGGATTATACAGGGGGTTTAAAAACTGCTGTTATAACAGACTAAGTGTAAAATGTATATTTTAAATCACAAAAATTTGCAGTGTTGTGTTTATACACTTAAAATGTTTGAATCTAATGCTAGCAATTTTAAGCCTACTGTTACATGAGCCATGTGACACACATTCTTTCATTCTTCCTGAATGAAACAAATTTTAACTGTGATTTTGCTCCTGACATTAGCTGCTCTGTTCTGTTCATTAGCTTACTGGATGATTCTAAAATACATATTTTCCAGAACACATTTCTCTGTGGTCTATGCAGTCATTCATCATTTGTCTCATGACTGCGTTACATCAAGATGTCATTTTATTTCACTGTTAGAGTTGGTACACTGAGTACTCAGTCAGCTGGGCTTTATTTTCATGAAATGTATTTGTTTGTCATTGGGATTTGTCAGTTTTCTCTCTTTCTTACCATTTTACTAAGGACTCTCTAATGTAAAAATCTGATGCATGCTACATGTTCTGAAGAATGCATTAAAATAATCCAAAACTGTACTCTTTGTATTTTTCTGTTATTCTCAATACTTTGAAAGAATAAGTACCATTCAAAATAACTATTGGAAAAATAGTGGCACGGTGAGTTACTGTGTCACAGTGCACAAATGTAAGAGATATACGATCCCATAATAAAAGCAGAGTTTATAATTGGGAACACGGTTGCAACTTTAGTTATACATTGGAGTATATAAACACATTTGTGGGTCTTTTAGTTTGTGACCGTTGTATCCTGTTTTTGTGCTCTTGAGTACTGTTCCTCATAATTGCTTGGTCATTCCTGAAACACTAGTGCAACACATTTTTGACATATATTAAATAACTTTGTAGTGCCTGGCTGCATGGCTTAGATGGATGGAGCCCCTCACTATTACCTGAGTGTCCAGGGAATGGTTAGCGACATTTGAACTGCAGTGGAAAATCAAGACAGAGTTAGACAAGTGAAGAAATGTTACCTGCTTGACTCTTCTGGAGGGAGTGAGGAGGGTAGAGGGCATTTGGGGAGCACAAAGGGAAGTACTGTTTCTCTGGTGGAGAACAAGTAAACCACTTCCCATGCTTAATAAGAGGGGGCAGATCTTGCTGTTAATGTGCCCTGCAGAAGTGAGGGAATGCTAATGAAGACATTGTACATCCCTCTTCAGCAATGCAAAACTGGTGTCTGCTTGAATGGATTAGTGATAAGCATAAAACCCTCAGAGTACTCCCTAATGGCTGTCTAAATGGCAGCCCCTCCCAGCTGACCCTTACTGTTAACTGTGGTGATGGTGAAAGAATGGGCCAGTTGACTAGGAAAGGATTGATTGTTGAGTAGCAGCTGGGGTATAATCTGTGCAGCAAAAAAAAAAAAAAAAAAAAAAGCTCTGTCCATACCTCTAAACTGTCCAGGTTTTCACCTCATATTTTTGGTCTATTTCTCATAATATTGTGGTTTTCTGGCAAAACACTGGCTAATCATTGAGGACTGAAGTCAGAAAATAATGGCAGATGATTGAGTTTCAGCCTTCATATCCTTCAGTAAATTCATTCTAATGCAAAACCTGTTGTTCTATCAATTTTGTAAGTTTGTAAGGGCAATGTTTAAAAAGTGCCCCTATTTTGGGGCCTTTGTCCAGATTTATTGCTCTAAGAGGTTGAGAAGTATGACTGTGTCCTCAGAAACATACTTCATTTTTTTTCAAATGTCTCTTATGACAGAATGTATATCTATGGCCATGTCTTGGTCAGCAGTAATGAAGTATAATGTAACTGGATCAAGGGGATTCTATAAAACTTTAGGAGAAGAAGAAACTGAACATCTGGTTATCCAAAGTGGCTAATTGGTAAGCCTTTTTACTCGCATCTCCAGGGACTGGGATTCAAATCTTTACTTCTCACTGCCTGTTTGGATTTCCCATGTTCTTCACCTGCCTGCATGACTTGTCTTTAGGTATTCTAGTTGCTACCTACATCCGAAAACATGCTGTTTGATTGCGGATATAAATTATCCATGTATATTGTATTTACCTCTGCCGCTGTGGCCTAAGTAGTGGCTGAAAAGGGTCCACGGACCAAACAAAACACCCAGTTAAACAATATATACAGGTATTTTGGCACACAGCAAATTTGCAAAAGTGGCTATGGCCAGCATATTAACCAGTGATTCAAGCATTTTCTTATCACAAAAATCTTTTCCTTCTCCTTAAACCTACCCTAAAAGTGCCACATACAAAGAAAATGTTTTCACAATTTAAATGCATGCTATTTTTTTCAACTTAGCACTTTCTGATATTTGTCACATCTTCTATGTCACCGTATAAGCAAAGACTGGTACAATATCTCTAACTTTTATATTCTTAGTAAAAGTAATTAGGCAGTTTACTTATTCTAGTTTAGGGTCAATAAAAAGTTTTAACTTGAACATTCACTAACAAACCATTAAGCTGCTATAATTTAGGCACAGTAATATGATTTTTGCTTTTGAATTTAATCTTACTTGTCCTAGATTTACCCATTTTTAAATAAAGATATACCTTAAGAATTGAAATAAGCATATGTAAGCATTTATTATCATTAAATGACTGAGAATAGTACCCTAAGAATCTCTATTCATAAACAGTGAGAAAGTATGCCTCCCGAGCCTTCTGCTATGATTTTTTAAAAGCCAGAATTATGATATTTAATGCTAAGAGGGTGATATTTAATGCTAAGAGGGTGAGGGGTATACTGACGATGTCTTTTTGTGTATGTGCTGTAAGTGACAGATGAGAACATTGCATCTCAGCTAGAAAGTGTGACTTAGAATTAGAATTCTGAATCTAAATAAAAACCACTAAACAAACTATTTTTTTCAAATTTAACATTCAAACTTATCTGAAAAGGCTGTGTAAGAGATGGCCATTAACTAAAATTAAAGAACACTGCAAAGGTAAATTAAGCTTTTGCCTGAGAAAATAAAAAATGTTGAACGCCAAAGTACTTCCACTGAAAGTCGCTGGAGAGTAATTAACACATTAGTTTGTTTCACCACAGTTCACTCTATGTCCCCAAAAAATTCATGAGAGAGACAAACAGTGTAGACAAAAATGTCAGCATGGCAGCCTACACTCGGGTCACTTTGGAGTTTAACAAATCAGATGGTAATAATAACCACACAGAGCAATGCAAGGATATCAGTACTGCAAAAAAGCTAATGCTCTGATGAAAATGACCTAATAAATTCAGTTATTCATTCATTTTAGTTTTGGGGCGCAAGTAGTACGAGATGGTATTGAGGTAGGGAGGCATAGTTTTGTCAAGGTGGTTGACTTCTCCATCACCAAAAAGAATCCTGCTCCTGGTGCTACAAGAAAGTTACCATTTTAATTTGTTTTCGATATCATGATCCTTCCCTTCCAGTTAGATTTTTTTTCAGCAGGATAAATCTGTATTTAAAGCATGCTACAAGAGTTGCATATTTCATAAAAATGCTCCCAGTTTGATTAAATGTTGGTATCTTTGTTATAGCATTTTAGTGAAGCTGCAGTGCTGACCAACTGACTCCATTTCAGTTAATTGTGTCTAAAGTTCACCACTTAATCAAGATCTGGGGTAATACATTTTGAAGACAAAATAGCACCACTTAAAAAGGTTCAGCAGAAAATCAAGAATACTAGCCTTTCTTTTGAAACTGCTTCAGAGGTTCATAGGTTATTTCAAGGTATTCAGATTATAAATTTTCACCCGCCTGGCTAATAATCCATTTCAAAAGTTCCCTCAAGCCTCAGGGAGGACAGTACAAGATCAAAAGGAGGAGAGCTTGACATTGTCTAGGCTTACCTTGATGTCAAGGGTTCTTACTCAGCTTGATATGTACTAGAATTTTATTCCAGAGATGAGGGATACACTGGGATATAAATCAAACATGGCATATTTTATTCATCCTTTAATGAAGATTTAGCTCCTTTAACCAGGTATTAGAGGAACCATTGATGTCCTTCCAAATTACTGTTGTGGTGCTCTTTACAAAAGGGACCCCCTGCCTAGGGCAGCCAGACATCCAGCTGTTATATCAAAGCCTTCAGGTTGTAATGGCTACTTCATATGTCACACATATGCTCCCCACCCATGGCATAGGGCATAAAGGGGATGTCCAGATGTTCCATTCTCAGAACTTCTTTGCCACCAGTTGAACACCATCTTCAGTTGTCTGTTTGAACATTTGTTTTTCTGCTGATTGCCAAACCATTTTCAGATAAGTGCCCCATTGTGTGTTTTTTTTTGATTTTCTTATCATTGTTTTGCCTTGTTCTGGTTGTTGGTTTCATGTCAACCAGAAAAGGGAAATGCCTGTGTGGAAGACAGATTCTCCATAAAGATTGTCACGAGCAGTGTTTGTTTTGCTTAGGTGCTTCCCACAATCATACATCTTGTGCAGTCTGCCAAGCTTTCATCCCTAAGATGTTGTGTAGTCAGCCTTCTTCCCTAGTTATTTATTTAGAAAACCAACGACTTAAACTGTTGGCTAAAGATATTATAGCTGCATCTTCCTGGCCCAAGGGTCAGTCATGTGTGAAGAAAAAGACCAAGAAAGCTCAATCAGATTCTTCAGCTATACCACCTTCACCGGATGTCTCTCTTATGGCTAGTGAAAACCTGGAGGATTGTTATGTTTCCTTGACTGATTCCTCTGCTACAACCACTTCAGAGGCCTGCATGGATCTGACTTCATGCACGTCCATGGAGGCCTTGCAGAAGTCCACCTCAGATTTTCAGGGGGAGCCGTGGCTGATAATTACCGAAGGGCCTAGGGGTGTTCCTCAGATATTTGTTAGGGAAGAGATTCCGACTATGATAATAGAATGTCACCAGGGGTCAGTGCCTCCTAAGGTATTTAGGGCTGATATCTCTCTCAAAAGGAATCAGAAAACGAAACACATTTCTCCTGCTCTTAAAGATCCTCAGAGTGAACGGCAAACCTTCATTCAGTGCCTGTTTAATGACTCCACAGGAGGTTTCTGTTCCTGTTCCTCCTTGCTTTCTACTCCTCTTAAGAGACCTAGAGAACAGGATTCCTCAGATGATGATGCAGATTCTGATGATGAATTTCTGACTTATTCTTCATAGATTGCTTTTCCCTTAGATTATGGTTCTGAGGAAGAAGAATATATCAGTCCTCACTCTCCTTTTGAGGAGATTTCTTTTGGTGACACTGTTTCCAGACTGATGGAGTTTTTTAAATGAGACTGTTCAGAAGAGGTACTATGAGCTTCTGGAAATGGATTCTCTTTGGTCCTCTGCTGTTCCTCCTGTTCTTACTGCTTTGCATTTCCCACTGCTTCTCAGGCTCCTGATTCCCTGCCCCCCCAAAAAACTGATAGGTTTTATAAAGTGCCTGATGACTGCAAGTTTCTTTATAACTGCCCCTCGGCTGACCCTTCTTTGGTATCAGTTGCCTTTGATAAACCCTCCAAATTGATGCTTTCTAAAAAAATTGCTTCCTATGACAAGGACAGCAGAATCGTGGAGAGGCTAGGTAAGAAAATGTAAATTTCTGCTACCCTGGCCTTTACAGCTGTGAACTATCAAACACACACATGACCAGATATGTTTTGGCTCTTCTTTCTCAGGCCACTTCAGATCTTTCTGACTCTGAGGGGAATGTCTCTGCTCTTTCCTTGCTAGGGATGTCTTCCCAAGTTGCTCACCATTCCATTAAATGCAGCTATAATATAGTAGATGTTTCTTCTAGGGCTGATGCTTTTGGTTATGTTTTGAGGAGGTATTCATACCTCAGACTTAAGCCTTTGCCTGATGGTATCAAGGCTAAATGGACGGATGCTCTTTGGATAATAAGCATTTGTTGGTGTTGCTGCTGCAGAGTTGCTTCAGTCTCTGCAAGAAAAGGCTAAGGCCTTACAGGATTTGAAGCATAGTTTTGTTTTGTCTGTTACCACATTTCAAAGGAATCACCCCAACACGCCTGCATTTGTTTGTAGACAGTCTTGCCCTCCCCCAAAGATAAAAAGGGTGGTAGAAGGCCTCCTCCTGCTATGGCTACCCAAACTACTCCTACTCAGAATCCTCCTTTTCCTGACAAACCAGGTGCTGACCTTCCCTGCCCTGTTCTTCTCAGTCACATTCCTCTTTCTCTGTGTCTTTCCTTGTCCCTTTCTATTTGCATAAAGGTCACCCAAGACTCCTGAGTTCTTTCCATATTTCGTCAGGGTTATTATAAGGTTTGTAAATCTCTTTCCCCTTTTTTGGACACAGTCTCCTCAGGAACAATTGCCCTTTTTTTCCAGAGGTCCTTCAGGACATGTTGGCTCAAGGAACAATTCAGGAAGTTCCAACTCCTCAGAGGCGAAAGGGGTTTTACTTCAGAATGCTCTTAGTCTCCAGGAAAGAAGGCAGCTGGAGAAACATTCTGGATCTTTCTCCACTAAATACCTTTTTGAAGGTCCTTTCCTTTTGGATGCTATCCCTTCAAACTTTGTTTCCTCTTCTACCGCCTCCATTTTTTTCTAGTTTCCTTGGATTTCAAGGATGCTTATCTATACATTCTTATTCATCCCCTTTTCAGGTGGTTTTTAATGTTTCTCTGTTGCTTCCTGGCATTTTCAGTTCTCTGCTTCACATTTGGCCTCTCTACTTCCCAGTGGTCTTCACCAAATGCCTCACTGCTGTGATTGCTTTCTGCAGGTTAAGAGGGATACAGGTATTTCCTTACCTGGATGACCTGCTCTTTCAGGCCTCTTCTCTAGAGGTTTTCTTCAGCATCTACACTTTGCTATTTCTCTCCTACAAAGCTTGGGGTTTACCGTAAATTTCCAAAAATCATTCCTGGGTCCTTCTCAGGATCATGTTTTTCTGGGGTGCAGACTCTACACTCTTCCAGTGCTGACAACCCTGTCTCCTCCCAAGACTTTAACTCTGATTCCTTTCTTTCAAGCCGTTCTTTCTCTGGCTTCAGTTACAGTCAGGGAATTTCTGGGAGCCCTGGGTTACATAGCTTCCACCATTCCTATAATTCCTCTAGCCAAACTCCATATAAGAATGTTCCAGTGGTTTATAAACTCAGTTTGACTTCAACATTCTCATCCATTACATTTTCTAGTCCCTCTTCTTCCATGCCTCAAGTTGGAATTTCAGTGGTGGATCCATCAGTTGTCCCTCAACCCAGGGCTTCCTTTTTACCCTCCAATCCCCTCTCAGGAAGTCTTCACAGATTCCTCAGATGTGGGATGGGGTGGCCTCCTTTGGTCATCTGAAAGTGCAGGGCCTTTGATCTCTTCTACAAAAGAAAGACCACATCAGTGTCAGACAGATTTGGTTCTTCATTCAGTTTTCCATTCAGGCCCCTCAAGATTCTCACAGACAATACCACATTGATGTGGTATATCAACAAGCAAGGGGGGAACAAGGTCTTATCTGCTGTGCAGACTAGCTCTTCAGGTTTAGAATCTAGCTATCCAGTATCAGGTGACCCTTCAGGCAGTTTACTTTCCCTCAGATCAGAATATAGTGGCAGATTCTCTAAGCAGGTCCATAACACAATCCCATGAGTGGCTGCTTCACAAGGATTAGTTTCTGGACATTGTCCACCAGTAGATCTCTTTGCCTCCCCTCTGAACCGACAACGTCCTCTCTTTTGTGGCAGAGTCCTATGTCCTCTAGACTGGCAGGCGGACAGCCTCTCTTTTTCATGGAAGGGTTTTTTTTATGCCTTCCCTCCCCTTCCTCTCATTACAAAGGTCCTGTTTAAGGTAAAATAGGAAACTCCCAATATCTTGCTGTTGTCTTTTTGGCCCAGACAGCATTGGTTCTGTGTTCTTCTGCATTTAGCCAAGGGTAATCATCACAAGGTACCTCACAGGGTGGACCTACTCACACAAGACAAGGAGTCTCTCATCCATCCCCACCTGTCCACTCTTCAACTGACATTGTGGACAATAGGGTTTTAATCCCCTTCAGACACCTGTTTTCTTAGGATGTGCTTTGGGTCCTGCAGGGAACCCTCAACTAGAAAAATCTTATTTGTCCAAATGAAAGAGATTTTCTGTTTGGCGTCTTTCCCGTAACCTGGATCCACTTACTGTGGATGTTTCTTTGGTTCTCCGTTATTTGTGTGAATTGCTTGTGCTGTTAAGATCCACGTGTCCACTCTTTCTACTTGTCTGCCTTTGACTCCCCCTTTGGCCTCTAGATTTGAGGCCAAACAGTTTAAAGGCATCCTTCACATTAGGTCTCCTAGGAAGCCTGTCCCTCCTTCCTGGGATCTTAATTTTGTTGTAGAAAAATTGGCTCAGGCTCCTTTTGAGCCTGCTGCTCCAGCTTCCTTATAGCATTGTTCTTGGAAGACTGTCCTTCTTTTGGCCCGTACTTCTGCTAGACAGGTGTCTAAGCTGCAAGCCCTTATGGCTGTTCCTCCCTTTTTAGTTTTCCATAAGGACAGAGTGTCCTTTTGAACTAATCCTTCTTTTATGCCCTAGATATTTGTTTCTTTTCATCCTAGGTCTTTATGTTTGGCTGTTTCTAAGCAAACCATTTATTCTTGGATATCTAAAGCCATTTCTTTTTGCTATTCTTTTCATGGGAAGAGCCTCCCTTCTTCTGTTATAAGGCTCATTCTACTAGGGCTGTGGCTTTCTCTGGTGCTTTTTTCAAGGATTTGGATACTAATTCTATTCTTGAGGCATCTACCTGGACTTCTGCACATACCTCTATCAAGCACTGTAAGTTGGATGTGATTTCAAGGGCCAGAGCTGGTTTTGCCAGGGCCATTTTCCATGGCTTCCTAGAGGGCTCTACTGGCCCTTTCTCCTCCCTTTCTTCTTCCTGAGCTATTGTAAAGAATACTGCAATAGTGATATGGAAGGACATAGTACAGTTGTATAGAATTCTTACCATAACAGTAGATGTCTTCTCTTCACTGTTGCAGTATTTGTACCCTCCCTCCTCTCCCCTGGTCCTTTTTCCTTCTGAATGCATCTGTTACCTAATGATATCCTTCAGCTGTCGTTCCCACTGGGATTTTTCAGTTCTGAGGATGGTACGTTTGTACTTCACCTTTATGTCCTACACCATGTGTGGGGAGCATACATGTGATGTACTGAGTACCCATTACAGCCTAAAGGCTTTGGGTATATATTACCTTATTGAAAAGCCATAATATTGAAAGGCTTTTCATCGAACCGTAAAAGTCGAAAACTGAAAGTAGCGAAAATGCAAATGAGCAAATTATTTCCCTGGGAAAGAAATCACAAGCCCTACCACCAACTACACACCAATCTAAACATAAAGTGGGAGGCTAACCCCACCCCAATGTGGGGGCAGTGCCCCCCACACCCCCCCTAACTAAATATACCAACTCCAAGATCGCACTACAGTGGGGAAAAGGGCAAACTCACATGGATGACCAAGCGGTTTCTTTCCCAGGGAAATAATTCACTAATTTGCTTTTTCGTTATTTTCAGCTTTCGACTTTTACAGTTCAATGAAAAGACATTCAATATTATGGCTTTTTGATAAGGTAATGTAGACCCAAAGGCTTTGGTATACTGGGCGGACATCAGACTGCCCTAGGCAGGGACATCTACTATTACGGTAAGATTTTACACAACTGTACTTTCCATAAAGTTACAGGAAGTCAAAGAGGGTCAGATTTTTCATGACACAAAAGGCTAGGTACACTTCCCCATGGGAGAGTATATAAAAAAAAAAAACTACAAATGCAGTTGGTTGAGGTAAAAGTCTTAGAGTTTCATTTGCCCAAAGAAGAAAAACTTGGAGAGACAGAACATTGATAGCAGTTTTCCATAGGAAATCATTTGTGGTGTGATTTCTAAGCGTGCAACAGCAATTATTTACTTGTTTTGGGAAATTCCTGCATTCTTTGAGGTGGTGTAATAGTGGAGTTAGCATATGTAAGTCTGGAAGTGCAGGGGCTTGCCTCCCACATGGGGTCCATGGAGACTTGACCTCCCCCTAAAAAAAAGTTGCATTTTTTCACTTCTGTATTTCAGGCATTCTTTTTCAGTATTTTGGATTGCTGACTTTGTGAAAGTTGGAAATTCATACTAGAACCACTCTACATGCATAGAACTGTTTCATGCCAGGTTCATTGCACAGCACTATGATTTTGATTCTGCACCAATTCCCAGAACATTTGGTTTGACTGACTGCTGACAGTACTTTTTTATAGTTTGTCTGGGGGTTCGGGGCCAGGTAAAAAATCATCAGCCCAAATAATATTGGGAAACTGCAGGAACTCCCTAACTCCTGATTAATTCAGTCAGGAGGATTATCAAATGAAAAAAAAATGCAGAACACTCCAGGAAACCTTAAAGTCAATGAAACATAAAACCAGACATAACATTGGCACAGCTAAGTAGCCTAGCTAAATAGGCCAGGACAACTATAGAATAAAACCACTTTACTGAAACACATTTCTAACTGCTATATTTTTGTATTCTGTAGAAATATTTTGGGAATCAGATCAGATCTGCATTCTGAAGGGTGCAAATAATTCCAAAATATCCACTGAGGCATATGTAAAAATATCAGAGATGAACAGTAGCTTAGAAAACACACAGAGGTGTGTGTGTGTGTTGTGTGTGTGTGTCTGTGTGTGTGTGAGACGAAAGGAGGAACTGCCAGCACAGCTACCTGGAATTTTGTAAATAAAATGTCACTTGTGAATATCAAACTGATTTATACAAAATGTGTGTGTTACAAATGTATTAGAACTGCATGTCATACAAGATGCTGGTGCTACAAATGTGTTAGAACTGTATGTCATGTGTATATCAAACTGATTTGTGCAGACGTTTGTGTTGAAAAGGTATTTGTAAAGTGCCTGTGTTTGAAATGTATCTAGAGTGTGCCCTACTGTAGAGAACAAAAATGTACATGCACTATTGTAACTGTTTAAATATATATGTTTTAACAGAATAAACTGGGAGACAGGAGGTTAACCTCAGTCGAGCAAACGTTAGAAAAATATCTGAAATTAAATCACTTTATAGGCTAGGCCATAAAGATGCTATCTCACAGGTTTCAATACAGCCAGAGACGCAAAGTCTGTACTAGGAAGCTTTCTGTATTATCTTTGGTGTGAACTAATTACTACTCTGGAAGTGTGGAGGTATGCAATTGTTGTATGACTTCCAGCACCTACCACAGATCTGAGCAAAAGCCCTTGTGTGTATATTTTCATGGGTAGGTGCTAAATTCTGCCAGCTTCCAGCAATGGGCATTTGCATTGGAACTAGAAGTCAGATGACCTGAAAATATGTCATTCTGCAAGCTATCTCAGAAGTAATATTTTAGATATTAGTTTGAGAAGTTTCTTGGTGAGACAGAGCATTCTGTATTCTGGCTTGGGCATGACAACAAGAAGAACCATTCACCACATCACCTGCTTTGCTGTACTGTATTAAGTAAGTTACTAGAGAATAGTTATTCTCTTAGATTCACTCAGAAATATAGTGAAGCTTTGTTTATATTTGTCTGAACCTGTCATTCAATGGTATTTTAAATATTTCTGTAATTTGAACTCTGACGTCACTGTGGATATGTACTTAGCATGTTCTTGTTCTTTTATTATTTATTATTAAATATATTTAAACCTTTCATTGTTGCTGATCTTTGTAGAGATATTTAAGTTTTGAGAGTACTTGCATAAATAATTGGTAACACTGTGTGGGCCACTCCTAATAGCCTTGCTCTTCGTCAAACTACCATTTGTATTAATATTAATTTCACTAAGTATATTGGGTATCCTTGAAAGAGGTTTAAGGTAAGTAGCAGGAGTGCCTGGTGGCAGTCATAACTACTTTATAGTCTGAGCAGAAGGGAGCATAGCTAGTAAACCTGTGACAGCCTTTCCCAGGTGTGTGGGTGTAAAGAACTTAGCACCTACCCATGAAAATATACACACAAGGGTTGGGAGGGTAGCCTAATGGTTAAGGTGTTTGCCTTACAAACACAAGGTGCAGGGTTTGAGTCACACAAGGGATAATTGGCTAAGCTTAAAATGGCTCGCAAGGGCAGTTAGCTTAGTACAAATCTATGAATAAATCAAATCTCAGATTGTGTGTGTCAGCTACTTGGGCAGGGACATGAAGCACTGGTTGGACAGAGAGGGTGCTGGAGTTCTTGGCTTGGCCAGTCAGCTGAGATCTCAACTCTATAGCTGTGCCAATGGGGAGTGCCTTAATCTCCATGGGTTCACTCAACTCATTTAATCCCCTACCCGAATCAACAAGGGTATCTAGAGAAAGAGGGAGAAACCAGTCCTGGACTGACTGTAGTCTCTGTGTGCTCTTAGGGGAAATTGCACTTGATGCAGAGAGCTGCATCTGGAAATACTGTGATTGTACCTGTTATTCTCCCAGTGAACGTCCCCCACAGGTGTCAGTAGTAAGGATTGATGCTCCTTGATTACTGGCCACCCGGATGCTACAGGGTTTCATCTGTCCTGGGCATGGGATAAACATCTGATTCTCTCTATTTAGTTTCTTGTAGTCCACACAGAACCTGGTGCTGCCATGCTTCTTTGGTACCAGCACCATTGTGGAGGGCCAGGGGCTGCTGGACTCCTGGATTACCCCCAGTTCCAACATTTCCTGTATCTCCTCCCTCAGAGCCTGTTTGACTCTCTCAGTAAACCTATAAGGGGCCTGCTTAATAGGCATTTGGGGTACTGTATCCACATGGTACTGCACCAGGTGGGTACACCCTGGTTTCCCAAGGAACATGCCCCCAAACTCCTGTAACACTACTTGGATTTCTCAAACCTGGGTATGGGATAGCTGCTAGGATGTTGCTTACCCCTTCCACTGAGGTGTCAGCCCGAGCCTCACTGAGGACATCAGTCACCAGATCCCCCTCAGATGACTCCTGCCATCCACTACAAATACTCAGTACAAGGGCCTCTCTATCATGGTAAGTTTCATCATGATAACATGGTACAGTTTGTGCCCCTGCCTTTTGCCTAGAAGTTCTACCATGTAGTTAACAACACTGACCTTCGTACCACTTTGAAGGGTCCCTCCCTAGCTGCCTGCAGCTTATTGTGTCTGACAGAAATGAGCATCATAACCTGCTTCCCCACAACATACTCTCTGGCTCAAGCATTCCTGTCATACCAGACCGTATTCTGTTGTTGGGCTCCTGCCGGGTTCTCCTGGGCCAAGCGCATGAGTTCCTTGAGTCTTGTGCTAAGGTTTACAACATATGCCACAACAGGCTCCTTTTGGGATTTGCACTCACCCCCACACTCATTGCGAATCAAATCTAGAGGTCCCCTCACCCTATGTCCATACAGCAACTCAAAAGGTGAGAAACCTGTGGATTCCTGGGGCACCTCTCTGTAAGCAAACAACAGATGGGGCAAATATTTGTCCCACTCCCTCTTAAACTGATCTGCAAATGCCAGTAGCATGGTCTTTAGTGTAGAGCTTAACCTCTCCACCAGACCATTTGTCTGGGGGGTGGTAGGAGGTGGTCTTTAGGTGCTTCACCCCACAGTGTTTCCACAGACAAGCCAGCAGGTCTGACATGAAATTGGCACCTCTTTCAGTCAGTATTTCTCTGAAAATCTCTAGCAAAGCATTTGCCACCTTCTCTGCCTTGATGGAGGACACAGCCATCCCTCAGGGTAGCTAGTAGCATAATCGACTACCACTAGGATATAGTTTTTTCCTTGTGGAACTTGGTGTACTCTGATGCCCCACAATATCTATAGGTACCCTCTGAAATGCCTCCTCAGTCACACCCAAAGGCACCAAAGGAGCTTTGACCTTGTCTGCTGCCTTGCCTACTTTTTGCCACTGCTCCCAGGTCCTGCAGTACCCTGTTACATCTCTTGCAATTCCAGGCCAATAAAAGTTCTGCATAATACATCTCTTGGTACGCTTTATGTCCATATGACCTGCAAAGGGAATGTCATGAGCTGTGGCTAGAAGTGCCAGATGATAGGCTCTGGGCTCTACCAGCTGCTGTATTCTCTCACCCTCTAGCCCTCCATTAGGGGTCCATTCTCTATACAGTATCCCTTTGTTTCAGTATACAGAATCCCCTTTTCCATGAGAATCAGTCTGGTATCCTCTGACAGCGGTACCTCACTGTCAGCTTGGGTCCTATTACTCACCTCTGCCCTTGCAGTCATTCTGTTCAAGGGAACATCAGTGCCCACCAGCAGATGTGGATCACCTTCAGTCTCACTGGTACAGGGTAGCTCCCTCCATGAAGTAGCCACATCACCAGTCCTGGCTTCAAGTTTACAGTCTGCCTGGGTCTCCCCAGGCTATCAGACCTACATGCCTGTCTCCAAGCCTGACTGCATGTAACTGCATGCACACAAGGTACTGCATTATCAAAATCATTCCCTATCAAGACATCTGCAGGCATATCCTTAAAAACACCTACTTGCTTGCTTCCTTTTCCACCCTCCCAGTCAATGTGAACCCTAGACAGAGGTATTTGGAATGGGATTCCTTCTAAACCTCTGACTGGTGTAGACTGCCCAAGTAAGTAGCGCTCTTCTTTAACCATTGCAGGCTTCACAATGGTTAGGTCAGAGGCTGTGTCTCTCTTAGCAGTGGCCTGTTTCCCATCTACTAAGATGGGATATAACCTCTTGTGGTAGACTGGTATCCTTGTTGTCTCCAGATAACTTCCCACAGGCATTCTGTTATTCCCTCTTGCTGGCTCTCCTAACTTTTGTTCTCCACCTTGCCTCACTGGACATCTATATGCTTCATGACCCCACTTTTTTATTTTATTTATTTATTTAACATTTGTTGACCGGGAAAGTCTGACTAGGTTCCACAGAGCCTGTTTTCAGCGGAGGCCCGGGAAGAAATGCTCCAGATGCATGTCTTTGGAATGGGCCAAGCGCATGAGTTCCTTGAGCCTTGTGCTGAGGTTTACTTGTTACACTTAAAACATTTAACCCTTGATTCTGGCTATGTACCTGAACTAGTGGCTTCCCTTGTTACTGGTGGACTGTGTTGGGGTGGTTTAGGCTGCCCACCATGGATTCCCTTATACCCCTGTGCAGCTCTGGGTATCCCTTTCCTATGCAATGATGCCCTGCTTGCTAGGTGTAGGTCTCCTTTTTTCCCAAACTCATCTGCAGTGTTGCATTCCCTATCTGCCAACCAGATTCTCATGTCCTCAGATAAAGTGCTAAGGGCTTGTTCCCTCACCAAACCAGCCCTTCAAAAGTGGTGACCTGACCACCCAGTCACCCATCTATGAAAAAAGTGTTTAACTCAGCAGTATAATCACATGGACTTTCATCTCCCTTGTGTCTATGCTTATGAAACATTTTTCTATAAGCTTCAGGTGTTAACTTAAAGCATTCCAATAAACAATTTTTAACTGTATTATAATTTAAACAACCAGTATCAGACAATTTAGAGGCAGCAGTTACAGCTTTACAATGGGGAAAAGGGGTGAGGAACTTCACCCATAGCCCTTGGTCAGCATTATCATGCTGCATACTCTTTCAAACATATGAATAAAATTCAAAATTATCACCTTCTTGGTACTGAGGAGGACGTTTACAGACCTTTATTGCTTCTGGGATACTGTTACTCCCTTCCCCGTTACCTCCATGACCTTCTCATTTTCTTCAGCTTGCAGACGTCTCAGTCTCTCTGCTGATTCTAATTCCATCTGTTTCTCATTTTCTTCAGCCTCCAAACACCGCAGTCTCACTGCTGCTTTGAGTTCCAAATGTTTGGCCTCCAGTTCAAGTCTGTTCTACTCCAGATGGATTTTTAAATCCTCTGAGAAAAAGTTGAACTGTCCATTTTCTGAGTGTTGCACATCCCCAAGGCCAGTCTGGTTGTCTTCCTGGTTGCTGGTCTGTGATGCAGCTGTGACTAAGTCTGCAATCATTTCCCCTTTAGTCAGGTTGGCATGGCACATCTCAGCCAACTGGCTCCTTGTCAGCTTATAATCCTATACTGACATTCTTGCCTGCTGTCCCTGACTAACTAAGCTAACAAAAAATAAATAAAACTATTGTGACATGAAACTCTGTCTACCATGAGACTACTTGAGAGTACAATCACCTTCTTTTGTGACCACTGTTTACAGGCTACAGGAGTTCAATACCCACACCACTGAATCCCAATATGTGATGTGATGATCCCACCACTGCCAACCAATATGTGATGTGGACATCCCACCACTGCCAGCCGATATGTGATGCCCCACCACCTCTGGGACAGTAATCAAGGAGCCTCAATCCTCACCACTGGCACCTGTGGGGGACATTCACTGGGAGGATAACAGGTACACACACAGTATTTCCAGATGCAGCTCTCTGCATCAAGTGCAATTTCCCTTAAGAACACACAGAGACCACAGTCAGTCCAGGGCTGGTTTCTCCCTCTTTCTCCAGATACCCAGTAAGACTCCCCACTGGCACAGCTATAGAGTTGAGGTCTCATCTGACTGTCCAAGCCAAGACCTCCAGCATCCTCTCTGTCAAAACCAGTGCTTCGTGTCCCTGCCCAAGTAGCTGACACACTCTTTGAGATTTGCTTTACAGACACACACACATATACGCCCACCTGGGAAAGACTGGTACAGGTTTACTAGCTATGCCCCCTTCTCCCCAGACTATAAGGTTGTTATGACTGCCACCGGACACTCCTGCCAGCTACCTTAAGGTTCTTTCAAGGGTACCCAATATACTGAGTGAAATTAATATTAATGCAAATGGTAGTTTGACCATGAGCAAGGCTATTAGGAGTGGCCCACACAGTGTCACTAAATACATATGCAAGTACTCTCAAAATTTAAATCTCTCTACAAACACAATTAAAGGTTTAAATATATTTAATAATAAAAAATAAAAAACAAGAAAATACTAAGTATATATTCACAGTGGCACTGACATCAAAGTTCAAATCAAAGGAAATATTTAAAATAACATTGAAGAACAGGCTCAGATCAATAGATAAAAACAGTATCTAAACTAAGCTTCACTATATTCCTGACTGAATCTAAGAGAATGATTATTCCCTAATAACTTACTTTACAGAGCAAGGCAGATTATGTGGTAACTGGTTCTTCCTGTTGTCAGGTCCAAGACAGAATGCAGAATGGTCTATCTCACTGAGAGGCTTCTCAAAATAATATCTAAAATGTTATTTCTGAGATAGCTTGCAGAATGACATTACTTCTGGTCATCTGACTTCTAGTTCCAATGCAACCCCCTATTGCTAGAAGCTGGCAGGACTTGGCACCTACCTGTAAATATACACACACAAGGGCTTTTTCTCAGATCTGTGCTAGGTTCTGGAAGTCATAAAACAATTGCATACCTCCAAACTTCCAGAGTTGTAATTAGTTCACCCCAAAGATAATACACAAAGCTTCCTAGTACAGACTTTATGTCCCTGGCTGCATTGAAACCTGTGAGATAGCATATTTATGGCCTAGCCTATAAAGTGATTTAATTTCGGATATTTTTCTAAAGTTTGCTGGACTGTGTTTAACCTCCTCTCTCCCAGTTTCCTCTGTTAAAACATATACATTTAAACATTTACATTAATGCATGTACATTTATATTCTCTGCAGTAGGGCACACTGTGGATTCATTTCAAACATAAGCACTTTACAAATACCTTTTCAACACAACTGTCTGCAGAAATCAGTTTGATATACGCATAATACAGTTCTAATACATTTGCAACACCTGCATCTTGTATAAATTAGTTTGGTGTTCACAAATGACATAATTATTTATAATGTTCCAGGTAGCTGTGCTGGCAGTATCTCCTTTTGTCACTATACACACACAAATAAATATATATATAAAATACACTGACTCACACCCACACCCCAAATAATCACCTACATAGCCAGATATTGCATGTTCTGCTCTCTTTGGTTTAATGAATGCTGTAAGTGATTTTGTCTTCTTTTTTATATTTATGAATTTGTTAACCATGGCAGAATGCTTATCTATGTAGACCATTTTCAGGTTTGGCATGAACTGATTTCAACCCAGAACAAAGCAAGTAGAAAAAAAGCTAGGCAATCATATACACATGATGGGGAAGAACATGAAATGGAATTTCATACTGTATATGATAGCAGAATCAACATATTACAGTGGAAGCACTGTGCAATATTTTAGTGTTTCAATACAGAGAAGACATTTTGTGATGCTTCATAAACCTCTGTAGGATCAGACCTGTCATCTGTTCTTATTTTGAAGGAATGTTCCTATTTTCAGGCCTGATTTAACTCTGCAGAGGATGTCCCTACTTTTGATGATATGTCCCCATTTTTAGGCTTGCTTTACCACTTCACGCAATTTTCTAAATCTTCCTCATCATGTTATTTTTGAAGCTGTCTAGTATACACAAAACCACACCATAAAACTAACGTACTACTGGTAACAATAATTTATAGGGAGAAGACATACATCTTACACCAACTTTTTGAAGCAAAAAAAAAACTTGTGTGGTAGAATTTTGCAATGCAGTTCATTAAATTCTACAGATTTTATAGTGTTTCTTTGATAACATGCTTATATTTTTCCATCAGTTTTATCACAGTCTGTTTTTTAAACATGCATTTCTAAATAGTGGCCCACATTTCTTCTGGAAGCAGGAAGACGTGTGCTCTTTGGTATTCACATTGTATGCTAATTAGATGTCCATGTTTTTAGCTGGATGTTCTGCTTTATAAGGACATTTGTTCCGATTTTCAGTGTCTGCAGGTTGAAAGGTATATGTAGGATATTTATATTTTGATTATTGCATGTTATTTCATATTGTTTCCAGCTTTTTTTTCCTGTTCAGGCAAATGTCTCAACTACTTAACATTGTCCCTAAGCAGTAACATAAAAACTAAACAAGCAAAACATTTTTGCTTATGTTATCCTATATTAGGCTGATAAAGGTCTTTAACCACAGCTTTCTATGTAGAACATTGCTTTTTTAACTCCTAGGAAAGAAAAAATCAGCTGGAATGACATGAGAGCCATTTTCTATATAAAGCTGATTTTATCAGCCTAGTGTTGTTTGGGAACATATTTCGCAGACTTGGTTTAAGAAATAGAAATTTGAAATGGGTCTACGTCTGTGCCATATATTTCTTAGTAGTTATAAAGATTCTACTGCAGTAAACCCATCTACCTGAACCCGAACATGGTGCTTAACTGATCCAAGCCAGGTCACGGTGACCTCTGAAAAGTTATTTTCCCTTTGATAAATAGACATTAGATGATAAAAAACTTTCTAAGGTATGTTAATGCTGTAAAATATACTGCTTTCACTAGAAGTTCAACATATTTCTTTTATTATACATCTTCAAACTGTGTTTTATTCTTTAGGACTTGGCTTATGTTGTAAAATCTTGGCCATTATATGATAATTCTTTTTTTTTTTTTTTTTTTTTTTTCAAAAAAAATTTTATTGGCAATTTTGTTTTAATACAATAAAAACCAAACAAGTTATAACAAGATAAATAAAATACACAGTATACTAATAAAAATCACAAAATTTCAACAAGCATCCCCACAAGCTGTCAGAAAAACATAATATAACAGTAATTAAATAGTACTAAATATTAGAATTAAAACTACAAACCACTGAATTAAATCAAGAAGAAATAAGGAGAAGTGTATTAACTTTGGAGCAAATTTTTAGATAAAGGGCACTCTTCTTAGGACTCTTACTAATGAATTTGTGAGCAGCCATGTATGTAAATATCAATGATTTAAAGTTATTCCAACAAAGCTTAGTACGATCCATCCAATTTCTAGAGATGTACAGTTTCATGAGAGAACATAAAAAGACCAAAACATGGGTATCAAATAAAGAAAGAGTACACATAGGTATGTGAAGGATGGCTAGTTCCCAACAAAGGGTTGATTTGTGGTATCCCATTTTTTGAAGACGGACCTTTAACGAAGTCCAAAGTTTATGAGTATGATAACTGGACCAAAAGATATGAAATAAATCAGCGTAGGGTGCTGAGCAGCAGGAGCAAGAAGGAGATTTATTGGAGTCGATTTTTGCTAATCTAGCTGGAGTAAAATATGTATTATTGTTAATCATCAATTGTGTGTAAAAAAGATTCCTAAAGGGGGAGAAATTAATAGTGTTTTTTATGGACAAAAGTTTCTGATTATGTGAAAGAAGAGGGTGATAATTATTCCAATAGTTTGAAAAAAGACATGGACTATTATTTATCATAGATGATATAAGTTTATATGAATTAGAAATCATTTTCTTGGGTAGAGTAAGATTATGCAAAACAGATTCTAATAAGGATATATTTTGTCCATTATCAAAAAGATGTATAAATTTATACTTAATAATATCTCTCAATTGTCTGATTATCGATAAATATTTTTTATTTATCTTCAATATCACACATAGGTTAGATAATGATTCATTATTATGTTTAAGTATATCCCAGACCACCAAGCTTTTAATTTCCGGGAATTTAGAAAGATTAACAGGAAGATTATTAATTGTAATATTAAGATTTAGATGTAAGGGTTGAAGTAAGGGAAAGGTTTTATCTAGATTTATAAGTTTCATTAAGTTTTGAAAAATAATAATCTTATGTTTTAAATTATTTGAGAGTTTGAGATTTTTAAAGGAATCTTTTACGAGAAAAGGGAGGGCCTCAGTTCAAATTCAGACTTATAACATGTTGAAACCATATTTTAGACCATAAAGGATAAGAATTATAATCTACTAATTTAAATTTGTAAATACATAATAACCTACTTGCGAAATGATGAAGTAGTATAACTGAAAATTTGGCAGTCCCAGTCCTCCACCCGATTTGGGAATAGTTAGTTTATTATATGCAATTCTCACAGATTTTGGATACCAGATAAATTTAGATAAATCCCTACATATTTTAGTCAAAAAGACTTTGGTATTACCTGATCTACAGAGTTGAATTGAAAGAGAATTTTAGGTAGAATATTCATTTTAATTATAGCAGCTTTAGACAAGAGAGATAATTTCAACTTCTGCCACCTAAGAATATCGAGAGTTATTTTGGACCATGATTTAAGGAGATTATTTTGAAATGTAGATGAAACATTATGATTAAAGGAAATCCCTAAATATTTAATATCGAAAGTAATTTTAAAGGAAGACAAAGGAAAATAATTTGGATTATATCCCTGAAGATTTATAGGAAAGATGTGAGATTTCTGAAAATTAACTTGATAATCTGAAGCTTTAGAAAAGGCCTCAATGGAAGATTCAATCTTATGAAGATCAGTGTTAGGAAGTTGAAAGTAAATAATTAAATCATCAGCAAAAGCTGACAAAGAAACTATAGTATTCATTACTCTAGGAATCACATGAAATGTATTTGATTTTATATAAAGAAATAGGGGTTCAATGAATATATTAAAAAGGAAAGGAGATAGCGGACAACCCTGTCTAGTGCCATTAGTTATTCGTATTGGTTTTGATAAAATTTTGTTTATCCATAGGCAAGTCAAGAAGTTATTATATAAAACTTTAATCATATCTATGAAAGAAGGGGGAATATTGAAGTATGATAAGGAAAGAAAAAGAAACATCCAGTTAACCCTATCAAAAGCCTTCGTCGCATCTAATATCAAGGCATAAATTGGATTTTTGTCTTTTTTCAGAATATGCATTAATGAATCTAAAGTTAAGGTATTATCCCAAGTATGTTTACCTGACATAAAGCCTGATTGTTCCTTGGATATTATAGAAGGAAGAATTTTCCTAAGCCTATTTGCTAAAAGAGAGGCTAAAATTTTAATGTCAATATTAATCAAAGAAATGGGGCGATAATTGTGCGGATCTGATTTGTCCTTTTGATTTTTTAAAATTAAAATCGTTTTCGAAGTATTCCAATAAAGATCTGAGATACCATGTTTTATTACATAATTATATACTTTTAATAATATAGAAGAAATCAATAAGTTATAAGTTTTAAAGAATTCAGCTGTAAATCCGTCAGGACCAGGTGATTTCCCAGCCTTAAGATTCGAGATAGCTTCTTGAATTTCTTGTAGGCTTATAGGAGCTGAAAGCAAGTCACCTTGACTTTTACTTATGGAGGGAAATTTAATAGAATTAAGAAACTCAATCATATTTTTATGCGTAGTACTACTTGTACTTCCATTAGAATATATGTCAGAAAAAGTTAGAAAAAGTTGTATTATTTCTTGGTCAGAGTTATAAATCTTATTATTAAGATGTAACGAGATATCTTAGGAGGTTCTTGATTGTTTCTAATTAATTTTGCAAGAAATTTAGATGGAGTTTGTGCCCATTCAGAGTAGGTTGCAATCATCCTTTGTTCAAAAATGGTTAGGTTCTGTTTATGTAGTTGAAGTAATTGGAATTGTAAGTCATTTATTAAATTATCTCTATTGGGATCTACATTTATTTTTGTTGTTTTTCTAGTTCGAGAAGTTTATTTGTAAGTTCCATTTCTTTGTCTTTATATTTCCTTTTAAGAAAAGAGGCTTTATTAATTAAAATACCTCTCATATAAGCTTTACAGGCTGCCCATTGTATATCTAAGGGTATATCAGAACTATCCAGATTAAGGGTAAGATTAGATAGTGTTTCAGTAATTTCCTGAATAATGTCTTTATTACGAAGTAAATTATTATTGAGTGTCCAATTATTATATTTAGAGGGGGAATTTTTTTTGAATAGGGTTAATATTTATTGAAATCTTAGAGTGATCAGAGACGGATCTCGGATCCAAGAATAGAACAATATCAAAGTGTGTAAGAAATTCCGAGATTAAAAAGTCCAATCTTGACCAAGATTTGGAGCATTTTGAATAATAAGTGTATAACTCCTCTTTCGTTATCTGGTCCTTCAAAGAAACAGGGTCAGTAAGACTAAGGTCAAACATCAAATCTTCCAAGGCAGAGGAGGATTGGGTATTGTACCAATAATAGGAAGATTTATTAGAACGATCTACAATAGGATCAATAACAGCATTCCAATCACCCCAGCTATAATATAATGATCTTTAAAGGTTGCTAAAATATTATGAATTTCTGCAATAAAATATATTGCTGAGAACACGGGCCATATAAATTAAAAAATAGAATAGGTTTATTAATATTAGGAAATTGAGATGTGAAAAAACACCATCTACCATTTACATCAGACCTTATATTAAGTATGGTACCCTGGAAAGATTTTTTAATAATTATCGCTACTCCTCTAGCACTAGAACTATTACCTGAAGAAATAATAAGTTTCACCCATTTCTTTTCTCTTACTCCTGCCCAATCCCTATCATACAAATGTGTTTCTTGAAGGAAACATATATTAGCATATGATTTAAAAATCAAGTGACAGATAAGCGCCCTTTTAGACTTATTTTGCAACCCTCTAACGTTCCACGAATCTATATATAAAGTCATAATACAATAAGCTTAGTAGGCCTAGTATACACCTATTGTAGAAGAAAGGAAAAACCTAAAAAAATAAAGACGGTGACTTTGTAAAAACCAAAAGCGCTCATTTTTATTCGTAAATACATAGCTGACTTTTATTTTCAATCTTCTCCTATATTTTCCATACTTTCCTTTATCTATAATCATAAAATGACAGTGATAAGAATAGAAAATGGACAAAGAAAAAAACAAAATACGACAGCAAAGAGAATCCTTCCATACCTCCCCAGTGCCTACCCACCCCTCAAAACTAATGGAAGGAAATAATATATAATACATCTGTGAAGCTTTTGAAATGCTAGCATAATAATTCTTGTTATAACAAAAGAAAGAATAAAAATTAAGTAACAAACTAATACTCCAACAATATGTACATATATACATCACACAATGTTTCCAAGACACAGCTATGTTAGAACCCATAAACCAACACCCACGAGATCATATCCAGAACAATGAAATTAGCCATAAATAAAAGGAAAAGTAAAATTAACTTAACTAACTATAACCTATAAATATGCGATTTTTCAGAAAAAAATTAAATCTAAAAAAATATTATTTATAAAATGTAAACATTTGTATGGTACATACCTAAAATAATTAGTCACTTTAAGATTATATTTTAAATTTTAAGATTATATTTTAGTGCATATTCAACAACACTAGTAAAAATTAGAATTTAAGATAAGAAATCGACATATAAGAACACTGGACTCAATACATGCACACACTGAACTAAGTTGCGAATACCCCATGAAAATACTGTGAGAAGCCATTTATATCCTAAATGAGTCATGTAAACCAGTCCCCACCGCATGCATTAAGGCAGACATTAACAAGTAATACATTAGATATATATTAAACTATACCACCATTTCTTAAATAACTACAGAATGAAGTCCAGAACAATGAACTGTCACTGTAGGAAACCTCATGAAGTGAAAACCTCATGAAGCGAAGCATATCAGCATCTCAGCGACAGAATCATAAGCAGAGGTTCCGCCTTTTACAGTTAAATGAGAGCCAGAATTCTCACGCAACTCCACACGGAGGAAATGTATCAGGAAAATAATCTCCAGAACTAATCATGACACCATTTACAGTCACCAATTCCGGAACATCATGTTGCTTACTGGCATCTGAAGAATCATACAGTCATCCAACGCCTACTCGAGTTTTCTCACTTTATAGTTCAAGTTAACAAAGAAATCATGCCACATCAAAATCAGTGTTAAACCAACAGCAAGGCTTACTTACTTTGTTTGTATATTTGCCAAAAGATAAATCTTGACAGCCTAGATAAATAGTCCTTGAACAACCACTCATGCTGAACAAATGATTGCTCGCATAAAACACTTGCACATATCAGCACTTGTAAAAGAACAGCATTTCTTCACAGCGCTATTGTAAGGCAAACTGAGAGTTAACCAAATACATTTTTATAACACTGGATAAGAATTGAAGGCTTTAATAAAAGCATCTTTAGCTTCAGACGGAGTACTTGCTGAATATTTAGTCTCTTTATATGTAAATAAAAGGACACTCGGGTATCTCATCTGAAACCTTATATTTCTTTTAATTAAATCAGCACAAAAGGGAGCTAACCTCTGCCTATTCAATTTTATTTGGTGTGGCAAGTCTTGAGTAAAAGTAATTTTATGACTGTTCCATACCAATATTTTTTGCTTTCTTGCTGACTGTAGAATATTTTGAACATCCTGAAAGTTCAACAGTTTGGTATAGATGATGCGAGGGATTTGTGAATCCTGTCTACGCCTAATGGCTCTATGTGCCCTCTCAATTATTATTTTATCAGCTGTAAAACTCGGACCCAAAAGTGCACTGAAAATCTGACCACAAATTAAAATAAGGTTTTGGTTATCATATGTTTCAGGTAGCCCCTAATAATAATATTATTACGTCGGCTTCTCGCTTCAAGATCTGTTAGTTTAGTTTGTAATTCCTCAATAAGCACAGAATTGTTTTTTGTTACATCAGACACTTGACTAATTTTAAAGTCATTATTTTGTGTTTTTTGCTCTAGCGTGTCCACTCTTTGTACTAACTGGTTAATAGATTTAGTAAGACCAGACATTTGGTCAGATATAACCTGGATAGCATCCTGAATTGGTTGAAGCGCTACTTTCAGATCGTCGATGTGAAGATTCGGTTCAGTTTTTGTCTTAGCATTTGTTTTATTACTTGAAGAACTACTATCCAGAGCTGTTTTTGAAGTTCTCAACCTTTACAAGTGTTATCTTTCTCAGGGGAGAGAATTGAGGAGATTTTTGCCTTGGTACTCTGGGCATCCATATTCTCCGCACTTTCTGTCATACCTGGATTCCGATGTACAGAACAGAAGTAAGGAGCGCCAACTGCTAGAAGCGCGAATCCTGTCAGGCACAAAATTTTCACACAGGCCTCCTGGATACTCGTATTCCTTATCCCAGAAACTGGATAAAGGGAAAAATACAGTTTTTACCAGAAAACAGACCACCAAACGACTTCAGGTATATTATATTAGTCTCTTATAACAGCGAGTAATAATTACTACCGTTTAGAAACAGTTAAGGCTACATAAAATAAAAATTAACGGTAGGAGCTCGTGGTTAGGGTGCTAACTAGCCGACCACCATCTTGGAATCTCCATTATATGATAATTCTTACCTCCTCAGTTCTTGGAGGAACATTGCATGGGAAAATTTCCCCTTTATTTCTCCCATTGCAGGGCATTTCCAGCAGATGTATTGACATTTAATGACAATAATGTCATAACATTATGGGTTTTACATGACAGGGTTATCACATTGTATCACCTTTAGCTTCTACAGTTCATCCACAAATGTACATTCCTTTTCCCTTTACATCTTTTGTCATGAGTTGCACAAACAGAAGCACAGTACAGATAAAAACAAAAAGAAAACAAGGCAGCCTAAGATAATTTACAGTAAAATATGGTAAAAACGGATTAAATAGATATTAATTCATGCAAGTTGATTAGTAAAGCAACAGTGTTTAGATAAAAACTGCTAAAAAGATAGCGCTTAAGGCAACTCCAAAACAAGGCCTTAATCTCACATGTTCGAATCAGGGGAACTGCTAGGTAGTCAAATGAATGCATATGCAAGGTCTCCATCCAACTCCTATGAACAACTAACAACTCTCCACATTGATGACCTGAGCAATCTGGAGTAGGCAAGGCACAGACCATGTAGTGCACCAAAGTTCAGAACTAAGATGTTAAACACTGTTTTTACTACTACAGTCATCAGCTGCAAAAGTGGGCAGCAATTGGATATGCCCACTGCAATAGTCACCAGTCAGCACCCTAAGTACACAATTCTGCACTTGCTAAAAGTGACCAAGGTCACACTATGTAAACCCAAGGATGGGTACACTGGAATAAATCAGACTGTAAAATACATGGACTAGCAATGTTCAAAGCAGGTATTGTTTTATCCAAGAGATAATTTTAGATGGTGAGAAGATGACCTGTGTCCTCAATTGTCTGCAAAATGCTAAGCATTACTATCCAAGGTTTCACACAGAAGGTATAAACTCCATTATATTCTCACCATAAAAAATGAGAGAAGGAAGGAATGGTGTATGGGAAGGATGTGCACTGGCATGTACCAACATTCTCTGTCTTTAAAGGGGTGAATTTTAAGCAACTAGATAAGATGTGCACTGGCATGTGCCAACATTCTCTGTCTTTGAAGGGCTGAATTTTAAGCAACTAGATAGGATGTGAACTGGCATGCACCAACATTATCTCTGTCTTTGAAGAGTTGAATTTTAAGCAACTAGATAGCATGTGCACTGGCATATACCAACATTTTTTGTCTTTGAAGGGTTGAATTTTAAATAACTACATAGGATGTGCACTGGCATGCATTAACATTATCTCTGTCTTTGAAGGAGTGAATTTTAAGCAACTAGATTTCATCCAAGATTGCAGCCTTGTAGGACTGTAAAATCCAAGACATGCTCTTGAGACCAGATGTGGTATACTCAGAGAAATGCTTATGAATTCCTATACCTAGAGTAGCATCTCTTAATGGTAATATGTACACAACAAACAGTAACTGAGTCTAAGCAGAGCATTGAGGCTTTCACATACCAGCAAATAGTTGCCAGAAGATTTATTGTCAAAAGTTTGCTAAAAGATACCTGAGGAGTAAGAGTCAAATACCATGGAGTAAGACTGCAGAGATGCTGAAGCAAGATATAGGCTCATAGGTACTTACTAGGCCATTGATCTGTGAGAATCTTAAGAAACCTAGCCCTGCCTTCCCATTGTAGTTATTAGTCATAATATTTTGTAATATGAAGTATGTTGGTTGGTTACATGTTTCTACTGTCCGTGAGGGCTTTGGAGCTAAAATACAATCATCCACAGTGTCAGATGCAGGTTGGGGAGATCAAGGAGGACCTTGAATAAATGCAATATTTGATTTCTCACTGTACAGTGATCATGAGCCGCTCCACGGATGTCCATCTTAGTGCTGTGCCAAATGTTACAGCTGTAGTTATATGTGAAATATTAGTGTACCTGTGTCTTTAAAGAAGAAACTGCGATTAGGATTACTGTCATGTGACCCAGTATTCTGAATAAGTCTGAAGCTGAACTTCATGTTTTAAAGAGCTGTGTCTACCACCTCTTACTCATTAATCTTGACAGTGTTTATACTTTCACATGTTCATATAAATCATGGTTCATAGGCTAATAGGTATATACTAGGCTAATGACCACCAGGGCTTTTATAAGCCTAAGCATGCAATCCAACCCAGTTTTGTCCCTGTGTATCATAAGCATTTATTAGAAGAGGGTTCATAGGTAGGTACTAGGCTATCTGCCCGAGGGCATTTATAAGCCTAGCCAGAGTGTGTCGGCTTTCACCGCCCCATTGATTAACTGAGCCTCTGTCAAGCAGAGCCAATGAAGTGATCCCAGGGGTGTATTTTCAGTTACCCATCCACTCTTCAAGGCTTCTCTTGAAGAGTGTTAGTGAGGGGCTCTGCCTAATGTAGTTAGGAATTTTGTTCCAAAGCATGGGGAGTCTCTGTGACAGGAATCTATCCCTCCAGCATGTTCTATTTATTGTTGTGGCGAGGTTTAGCTCACTAGAGCACGTGGCTCACAGTGACTTGGATTTCTTTAGGTGGAGCATGTCCATAAATTCTGAGTTGGACATGGCTTTGTAAGTCAGGCAGAGATCACCTCTGAGTAAGCGATATGCCACTGAGTACAGCCAAGTATGTTGGTTAGGATGTTTCTATGGGTTATGTGTGTTGGTGGGGGGGTTATGTTAGAGGCAGACAGTAACACCCAAACTATCAGTCAGAGAAATGGGGCCAGACCCAGGGTGACTTTTCAATTTCCCATCCATTGGTCATGGTTGTGCTTAAATAGGGTTAGGAATGGTCTGTGCTTCAGATGGATGGGGTTGCATGCTCCAGAGCATGGGGATCCTCTGAGAGACATATCTATCTTGCCAAAATGTCTTGTTTATGCCACAAGCAAAATTTAAATTCTTGGATCTAGTGGTTCTGATGCTGTTCATTTTACAGATGTGCAAAAACTCCATCAGAGCTGAATCCGAGGATGCCTTGTATGTTAGGCATAGATTGCCTCTAAGTAACCAGTAGGAGACAGGTGTAAAGAAATAAGGCTTTAAGGTGATACATATAGAACAATGTGTTTATAATCTGGATTTTCCTGATAAAGAGCCTTTATGGGTGCTCCAATTGTTGCATATGGTCAGGTATATGCAGAAGGGGGCATTATACTCAATGATGGGTATGCTAAGGGCAGAATAAAATAGCACTATGAATGTCCTGGACCTGGATGCCCTGCCCTTAGTTACAAGTTAGGTGAGACAGAATGATTTTCTTACTACCATGGCCACATGTTAGTCAAAGACTAGATTACTGTCTACATATGTTCCCATATCCCTGACTACTAAGTCATCTCTTGGGGGTGTCTTATCGATAGATTAATTATCTTTGTTGGCAGCTTTCCCAAAAGGCACTATAATGCATGTATTGGCATTGAATTTTAGTCCGCAACTTTGGCACCAGTCATTTGTCTGTGTTAAACCCTTTTGTAAGATGTTTGTGTCATGAGGGACTCTGTGATAGCTTCCAGTTTACAATCATCTTCAGACTTGTTCATCTAAAGGTCCTTAACATTAGCCTTTACCTCTGAGAAGTAAATGCTAAATAAGAGTGGTCCCAGCATGGAGCCCTGAGGTACCCCACTGGTGACCAGCCTCTTAGTGGAGGTGGTATCACCAATCCTGACCTCCTCAGTCTTGTCTGTGAGCCAGCTATCAATCCAGTGAGTTGTAAAGGGGTTTGGATTCATAGTTTTGGAATACATCTCAGTGTGAGACTACTAACAAAAATAAAAAAAAAAAAGATGGGAAACGTACAGTGGCCAAAGTCCCTTTATGTTACAGACAAGGAAACAGTTGAAACATTTAACATTAATTCAATGCACATACACGAAGCAAAACAAAATGATGACCGTGTAGTATTATAAAAACACACAATCTTTTTATTGAATCCAACACATGAATACATGTGTTGGATTCAATAAAACAGTTTGTTTTTATAATATTACACGGTCATCGTTTTGTTCTGTTTTGTGTATGCTTCTTGAATTAATTAATTTGTGGAGCAGAATAGTCATCTGGAAATATCTTGTTTGTATTGCTGTGTGGACTTTTAACATTAAAAAGAGTGACATGAGATTTCTGTCTTAAAATAAATTTCAGGCTTACTTTGAGCCAAACAAGAACCTACAATATGTGAAGCATTTACTTGTTACTAGACATTAAGAAGGCTGAGGAAGTTAGTTGGTGTTTCTTTTTTTAACTGAAGAAGCTGAGCACAAGACTATAAATTTGGTATCCAGTTTGTTTCTTTAGTAAGGGTTGGACTGTTTGAGGAATAGAAGTGACTAGATCAGAGGACTGTTTGAGGAATAGAAGTGACTAGATTAGAGGCAGATTATTAATGGAAGCTGACGATACTAGAGAAATCAGTTGGTGTGTGTGTGTGTGTGTGTGTGTGTGTGTGTGTGTGTGTGTGTGTGTGTGTGTGTGTATTGTGAGTGGGATTTCAGTTATGTAGCTTAAAAGTAAAAGTTGGAAGAATATAAAATAATGGTTTTGAGTGAGAATAGGGCAAACAAAACCAAGAAGTGTCAGAAATGTTAAAAACAGAAATAAAAATAGAAGTGGCCTAAAACCAAGAAGTGTCACAAATGTTAAAAACAGAAATAAAAATAGAAGTGACCTCTTGACAAACAACTTGATGCCTGGAAATAAATGAATAGGAGTAAACCACACACCATGCAAGCAGTATGGTTACACCTGTAAGAAAACTCATTGCAAAGCATTTAGTACAGTTTCTAGGCTCCGTGGCAGCAAAAGACATTTCACAAGAGTCTGTAAAAGTCAAAATGTAGTGACTAAGTGGTTTACTATCTTTTGATTGAACAGTACTTGACTGAAAATCAAATGTTTGAAAGCATTTGAGTGAAAACCCAACTGACTGAAAAGCAAGTAAATGAAAACTCAGTCAACTGACACCCATTTCACTAAATTACAAATCACTGAAAATATTCATAATAAGAAAATACAACATAAAATAATGTTTTTGCGGGGGAGGAAAGCCCCCCTGCACCCCACACCCCCTTAATTGTATATACCAACTTGATAACCAGAAAACCAATTGAGATCAGAAAAAAACACCATACACAGTGAATCAGTGCTTGTGCACCAATTGTGTATGTTTTTTTTTCTTTTCTCAAGTGGTTGTGCGGCTATGGAGTTAGTACATATAATTAAGGGATTGGGGGTACAGGGGAGGATTGCACACCTGCAAAAATACTATTTTATGTTGTGGTTTCTTATGTTGAATATTTTCAGTGATTTGTGGTTAAGTGAAACGGGTTTCTGTCATCTGAGTTTTCAGTTAGATGGGTTTCAGTCAAGTGGGTTTTCAGTCAAATTCTTTCAAACATTTGATTTTCAGTCAAATGATAGCAAACCAACTTAGCAACATGTGAAAGTATTACTGGCAAAGCAGAACAAATTTAAAATGCTTGTGAGCAGTGGTAAGGCTATTGTTTCCATAAGTAATGATGTACAAATTTAGTTAACAAATTTGATTGTTGCACCCTTGCAGTTGCTTGCTCTTACATGAGGTACCACAATGCTGTACTTCAGCTATGTTGTTGGTTATTTTATGCTTCCCTTAAGGTATTTTATTCAAGGTAGAAGAATTCATTACCATTGCTGTGGTGGTGACAGTCAGCTATAACTATCCTTTCATCAGGTGGAGACTGATGCTAGTGGAGGCAGTGCATATGTAGTACACATTGGGAATTGGAGTAGGATAGTGGGATGGTTGAAAAGTCTGATGATTAAAGAGAAGAGTATTGTGTGTTTGATAAAAGGGTTGAAGGCATCAAAATGTCTGTGGCAACGTCATTCCTCTGCATATATCTGATGTATTTTAGATAAACTGAAGCTTTTACTACAAGTTTGGCTAGATTTTCCTAAACAGTATCCTTGGAAGAAAACTTTTTAAATAGCCAAACATTTTTGCTTCACAGTCCTTGTGAAACATTTGATATGATTTACCGAATTACTGTTATACAGTCGCAGAGTGGCGCACTTGCTGGCAAATTAGTTACTTAAATAGCCGAGGCAGATTGCAACAGAAACAAAGTCAAATGTCAGAGCAGTAGCTTTGATAATACTGAAGTGACACAGAGTCAGAACACATACACTATTGAGGAACACACTCACAAAGACAATGTTGCAGGTTTATACTGAACAGATTCTCTTAGCTGCTGTACAAACTGTTCACATACTTTGTGTCAGAGCTAAGTCACATGTCACTAAAATATTAATGCTGATATGCCTGAAAGATCTTTTGTGATTAGTACTTCACTTCAAGTTCAGAAACAAGGTGATGGATATATGCCACAGCTTATTAATGTCATTTGCAGAACTATTCTGATTTATTTCAGTCCTTGGGCTGTTTGCAAGGACAATAAAACATTAAGAATTTCCCTAAAGCTAGAAGGGCATTAATGCCCATGCTTGAAATATTTGTATATATGTAAAAATGCTTTTTCCACTGGATTTGACAATATACATGGTTGCTTAAGTTTGTTTGTTTGTGTCTTTCGGCTTTTCCCAGTTTGGGGTCACCACAGCAGAACTCCGGTCCGCTAATGATTGGCAGTAAATTTTTACATGCTGGCTTGCCGGGCCTAACGCACCACCTTCAACGAAGGAACGCCCATTCACGCATGTCGACACACAGAAGACGCTCTAACTGAGAATCGAACGGGCAACGTCTAACTGTGAGGCGACACCGCTACCGCAGCACCACCATGGTTGCTTAAGTAATAGTGTTAAAAATTCTCTTGCTGACACATTTCTTAAACTCTTCAATCTAAATTCAGCTATAGGTTTTATCCCCGATGAGTGGCACATTGCACAACCTGGCTTGAAAGCCTCATTTGCAAAGCCATGGAGCATATTATAACTGACCTTATAAGCTACAATATCAAGAATCTTATTAGACTTTAACCCCCCCCCCCCCCCCGAAAAAAAAAAAAAAACTTTGGCTTTGTGAAGGTTAGATCCTGCCTATTGAATCTGTTAAACATCTTTGAATCGGCAACAGAGGTTGCAGCAGTACATATGGTGTATCTTGATCTGACCAAGACCTTTGACACCATTCCGTATACTGGCATCATGTCAAAGCTAAATGGTTTAAAATTCAAGATATATGTGGTAAGCAGGATAGCAAACTGTTTGAAAGAAAGAAAACTTATCCAGTGCAAGCTGCAGGTGCCTCATTAGAAAGTATGAAAGTGACCAGTGTGGTCACTCAGGGCTTAGAGCTGAGATCTCTCATTTTTGTCATTTACTTCTCAGATTTCCAAGTAGAGAGCCAAGATCTGTGTCTAACAAAGTTTGCTAATGACTACAAACTGGGAGTTAAGTCACCTTTTGACAGCCAAACCCTATGTAATGAACCCTTGTAGTAAACTCTTGGTGCACTAAGAATGTGTTCATACTAAATGCCAAAAAGCACAATATCATCACTTTTGTTAGACAACCCCTTCCCTCGTCATATTGCAGAGACAACACATCACTACAAAATGAAAATGTATTCAGCGACCTAACAACTTGTATTGATAACGCTGTCTCTTTTAACCATTGTGTAACAACAATTCTCAGGAAATCCTTTTATTAAGCACAACTAATTGTCGTAATAATATTATGAAGGCCTAAAGAGGTAATCACACCATTATACTCTGCATTGATCAGACCAGTTATTCAGTACAGTGCTCCCTTTGGGATGTATGTCATGAAACCTAATCAAAAAATTTGATCCCAAAGGTTCCTAAACAAAACAATCACAGGCCTAAAGTCCTTGTGCTACCATGAGAGGCCGAAAGCTCTATCACTTTATAAAGTGTCTTACAGACTTCTGAGAGGAGACCTTTTTCTCACTTATTAAGCCATAAGAGATCTTGATGGCTTGGGCCTCCAGGATATTGCAAGTCCAGTATCTTCACAATGCTAGAACTAGGAGCCTAAATCTTCACCAACAGATGCATAAAACATGGTGGAAGGACAGGTTTCTAACCCAGTGTCTCCCAAATCTCTGGAATAAACTTCCCCTGCATGTTAAGTAGTGTGACTCAACTCGATTCCATTAAACATAACCTATATGAATGGATGAATACCCACAAATTTACTCTAGCACTGTTTGGTATGGCCATCTTGGAGAAAGGAGGTACCTTACAGGGGTAAGTCCTGCCAAGGAATGAAGAGTTTTAAGATTTGTTGGCCCAGGAATGTCTATAAAATCTGTGAGGCAATGCCAATGATCACTACTCAAAAACAGGTAGTGCTCAGAGCAGGACATGAGCAAAAATTAAGTGCATGGAAGGTACGGAGCTCATAGTGAAGCAAGCAGTAGAGGAATGGATGGCTAAATGGCATGGTAACAGTCACAAAGTTGACCAAACTAGTAATAAATACAGAGCTTCAAAAATCAAGCAACCAAACCAAAATGGAACATCATTCACCTCAGACAAATGAGGCAGTTGCATTAATGCTTCACGTTAAGTTCTTTCTGGCTCCTCTATGTGCACCCAGTTGATGCATTCTTTCTGGGGGATGGGAGTCTGGCATTCCCAGGCTGAGAGCCCTTCCACTCGTTCATTCCTGCCAGGAATTCTGATCATTCCTCCTCCTGCTCTTGGTGAGTGTCAGATGGTAGGCAGAGGACCAGCTGACCATGCCTCCCCTCTACAAGCTCCACAATCATGGTCTTCAAAGGTGAATCATGCCTTCACAAGCCAAATTCCTAGTGCAAATACAATACTGATAGTGCAGGCTCAACAGACTCAAACTTCAACTAGATAAACACCTAGTGCTCCCAATAAGCGTCACCATTGTGGCAAGCCAGAGCCATTTCCCTCACCCTAGGATGGGTGCACCAGCAGCAAATGCTCACTTTCATCCTTCCGTCTCAGCTCCTGCCAAACACCTTTTCAACTAATTGAATACAGTTGCCTGCTCCTTGCTCAGGGCTTTACCCCTCTATGCCATTAAGATGGCTATATTCTTTGTGTTCTTAATGGTACTCGAGGGTAATGGCAAATTAAGCTAGATGAAGCTAGCTCTAAGCTGTGTATGTCTAAAGCACAACTGTGAAGACAAAAATTATGAGGTTACTGCTTCATGTCGACAGGTGGTCAAAAGGGCTATAGCAGGGATAGCTGAAGAGCTCAATTGTCATCAAATGTAAATATTGAAGTAATCTGGAGAGCTATTAAACGAGGACCATGGCTCTTGTATCATGAAACTGTTAGATTAAGGCACAGAGTCTTGAAGCTGAACAAAAGTAAATGTAGTATATGTGTAACGTCTTTCAGTAAATGGAATATTTTTGATATCAGAAAGACTTGAAACCTTTTAGTGACTAAGTTAAAGCAATTTGTAGATATACAAACACCTGATGTTAAATGATTTCTTAAGCATTCCTAGGTATGATCTCATACCCTTCCAAATTCATCCATAACTTGTTAGATGTAATGCACCACTCAGTAAACTACCAGACCATGAAGTAGCATGGCATTATTTAGTGGGGCACGACAAGATCCCGAAAGGTCAAACCACACAACATTGATAGCCTGGCCTTTAACAGCACCTGTACAGAAGCCAGTAGCATGTTGCCTGAGATCGAGGTACAGCAGTGAATAGATTTCGGCCCTTTTCCCACTGTAGTGCAGTCTTGGAGTTGGTACATATATATATATATATATATATATATATATATATATATATATATATATATATGTATATATATAAATGTAGCAGGGGGTGTGGGGGATGCATGTGTTGTCTTGCTTTTCTTTCCTTTTGACATTGTGTGGTTCAGACTTTCAGGGTAGGTTATTTGTGCTTTGAAATTCAGAGCATTCAACATTCTGAATGTATTTCATGTTTTGTATGTGTGTGTGTATGTGTGTGTGTGTGTGTATATATAAATATATATATATATATATATAATTAATAAATATATATATATGTATGTGTATATATATATATATATATATATATATATATATAAAATAAAATTAATAAATTATATATATATATATATATATATATATATATATATATATATACACACACACACACACACAATGTTTGTTTTATTTATGTAACTTAATGAAATATATTGATATCAGTGCATTAGAAATCCATGTACCTACTTTCAGGGTGTACATATTTTTATTTTTGTTCATCCTGTATGTGTCATCATTATGTCTGCGTACATTCTATGCATATTGTGATGTCGAGATCCAGTCCAAAATGTAGCTATAAACTGCAATTCCCAGGTAAGCTAAATACACTAAAACAAAACACACATTGTATGCACTCAGGATAAATACTACCTCCCAAAAAAAAAAAAACTACTCCAGCTAATTAAGCCCCTTGAAATATAATATTAACGGAAGCTCATAAAAAGTAGAAACAGAACTGCAACAAACCAATTATAAAATAACAGTAACAGCAAAAATGCCCCCCACCAAAAAAAAAAAAATTAGATATGTCGGACTAACCCAGCTGCAGTAAAACATACCTAACATTACCATCTAGTCTAAGCCTAAGACTAAGGTATGGTACACTGCAGAAAGACAACAGCAAAAAATTTAAAAAATAGTTGTTATATACATCAGTTTACTATGTTCTTTGTTATGTCCAGCTGAACTATCTTGATAAGCAATAAAGAAAATAGATAGAAAAAGTCACATCTTGCATCAGAATTAGAGTTTAAAAAGACTCCTGAGACAGTCCAGTCATAAAAAGCTATAGAAACTACAGAACTCATTGTTCAGCAGACAATTTGTAAAGTTAATTCAGCTCACTGAAATGATGGCAGACAATATAGTAAACAAAAGAAAAGAATACATGGGATTCTAAGTAATGTGGTGCATTAAATTCTTATACATTAATATTAATGAAACTCAGTTTTGTTGTTTTTGGCTTCATCAGCTGACATGAACGTTTGCTTCTAATCTTATAAGTACAGATATTTCATGCATCTTACTCCAGACCCCCATGTCAAAAGGGAGAATCACAAGTGGTAGAACAAAAAAGAGTGAATCACAAAACACTGAATGACTACTAAGAGAGAATCACAAAACACTGACTACATCTCTTCCACTAAAAAAGTCCTGTATTAGTAACCCCCCACTACAAAACTGAGAATAAAGTATCATTTTGGTAGGGATATTGTTAGGTTAAAGGGTTTTCAGTAATGTCATGTGTAGGGTTAAGGTTATGGTTAGGGTTAGGGTTAGCACACATGCGTACGGTGGGAGGGAGGCCTTCACCTCCCTGCACCATTTAACATATGTATGTTAACCCTAACTGTAAGCCTTACCCTACACATTGTTACTAAAAACCTTTTCCCTAATAGTACCACTAACTACAAACACAAAACATGCGCAACACTGACTCTACCCCTTTACCTAATTTTAACCATAACCCATGAACACTTGCATGTTTGCAACAACTGCTATTAAACAGTATTGCACATCTTCACAACCACCACTTTTTCATACAAACATTAATTTTCCTGCACACTCCTGCTTAACTACACTATATAAAACTAAATTCAGCCATCTGTGATTCGCTCAAATGAGCATCCACTCATTTGTGGTTCTCTCTCTCTCTATCTTTTCATACCCTCAAAAACATTTCTACACACCCTCAAAAAGCTTTCTATTAAATGTGTGTGTGTGTGTGTGTGTGTGTGTGTGTGTGTCTATGTGTGTGCACGCACATATGCATGTTTGCACATGTATGCACACAAACACACACAGTTCTACACTTTTTATTACTCCAAAGGTGATATTGATCAAGCAGGACTTCTGAGGCTGCACACTTATTCTTAAACCTTTTACATTTAAGATTATAAAACCTAGGAGATGGACTTTTCATTTACATGTTTGCAATAAAGCACAGACTACATTGCATGTGAAACACTTTGCTATACGTAAATCAGATATTTTGCACTAACCCTATTATATGAAATGCACAGACATTATCTAGATATTTTCTCAGAATGCTTACTAAATTGGTTTGTTATCAGCAGCTTCACTGTAATGCTTACCTCCCACAAAGACCTTTATGAGAGTCTCAGGAGATTAGTTGAATGACACGCTTGAACAGCACTATGCATTAGGCGTGGGTGGCTTGCATTCAACAGCCCTATCTTCAATATTATGGAAATCTAAATCCTAAAATCATAATCTGCAGTTTCTTTGTCGGTTACTCAAGGCCAAATAGTAATTAGTTGCAATCATCTTGCATACCTTTACAAGGATAAATAATTTCCAAATGTTTATTATGAAGTAAAAGAATTGTGCTATCTGTTTTAAGGATGAATTACAGAGCTCCTATGATTCCCTAGAATTTAGTGGAATGATTAAAAAGGTTGCTGCGGATGATGTGCCTACAGAGGTGTTAGCGCATTTTAGTATGAGGTACAATAGATGAGAATTATAACTACTTATATACAACTATCTCTGAACTGATAAAGCACAGTAGGAAACCATTACTTGAATTTAATGAGATGACAAATAGAAATTTAAGACTGCTGTTACTTAAACTGCAGTGACACCAAAATCACCCACAAAAGCACGCAAAAATGCATTGCCAGTTAGCATTCAATTCAGAAAGTTTCACTAATTGTAACCTAGAGCAGATTTTAGAAAAAAAAGTGGATCCTTTTATAGTTTTCTGAATATTGCAAGGAAAATGTAATCAATGGCATTTTTCTATTAATTTTATGAATGTTAAGTAAAATCCATTCTGTTTAAATATTAAAAGATGTACAGCAGTTAATGTTGTTGCCTCACAGCAAGAGGTTCTCTGGTTCAATTCTTGTCTGGGGTGCCTTCTATGCAGAGTCTGCATGTCCTTCCTACATTCTCATGGGTTTCCTCCAGGTACTCCAGTTTCCTCCCACATGTAAAAAAGACATGCATCTAGAGCATTTCTCCCCAGGCCTCTGCTGAAAATAGTCTCTGCCCTAGTCAGGCTTTCCCAGTCAACAAATGTAAAATTAAATAAAAATAACAAAATTACTCAGATGCCCACTATAGGTAGATTTTAGTTTTGTGAATCCCCCTCCATTCAGTTCTGTTCCTTACATATTGGATTTGCTATGAATCATGTGTTATGTAAGACAGCTAAGCCCACACTAATTTTGATCTGCATAACACCATCCCCAGAATTAGAATTATATAGGTGGAGGTTCAGACCTGTGACTGTGGTACGGCTAACTCAAAGTGTTACCAACTAGCCCAAGTGATGATCTATGAAAAAATAATGATTATTACAGGTGTGTTTGCATCTGTGTGTGTTTATATGTGTGAATGTATTTTAACATTGAATTCATGTTTCATAAAAGTAAAGAATAACATGACCAGCTTTTCAGATAAATGCTGTACTCAATTTTCATAGAGTAAAAAAAGAGGTGAGAAATTTAACAGGAAGATGCATTATTGTGATTTAATATACTGCTGACAGATTTTACAGATGGATCTATGGATTGTTACATTTCTCTGTTCCCACACTATCGTACAAGAGTAAATTGTACATAACAGGGAAGTTTCATACCTTAATGGATAAGGTTTCTACCTTAAAGCTACAGGGTTTTGTTTTCAGTCATGGCATGTGTGCACTTTTTTATAGGTGAGTACTAGGGTAGCTGCCCTTGTGGAACATTTTAAGTCTAGATTATTTCCCTTTTCCTGCTTTAATTAACCCATCCCATTTGGTGTTAGATTGGCCTTACCCATCCCATGGTCAATAGCTATATTGTACCCCTAGTGTGAATAACTGGGATCATTCCATAGATAATTTGAGGGGAATCATGCATAGAATAAAGCATTTAGGGGGCAGTGCTGGTAAATTTTCAGTTTCCTATCCATAGACCCAAGTTGCACTTGAATATGGGCAAGGATAATCTTTGTTTTACATGAATGAGGAGTCTCTTCCAGAGCAGCGGTATCCTCGGTGAGATAAATCTGCCCCCCCCAACCATTCAGGTGATGATGTAGACGAGGTTTAGAGCCCTAGACTAAGTGCTTTTGATGCTATTTGACTTGCTAATGTGCAGTAAATCCACCAATATTGGTTGGAGGATGCCTTGTATGCCAGACGCAGGTAGTCTGTAAGATATTAAGTATAGTGACAAGGCTATGAGTCGGTCTGTCAGACATATTGTTTAGGCCTTGTATACTTTTATTTAGTATTAATGTGGGTATTCTAGTCATTGCTTGTGTATGGACAGATACATGCCAAAGGGGAAGCTATACTCTATCACTGGCCTAATGAGAGCTGAATATAGGGTGACAATGACATACATAGATATAGACACAGTCCCTTTGTTTATAAGCTGTGCAAAGTAGAAGGACTTTATTATGACAACAGACACATGTTCCCAAATCCCAAACAACTAGGTCAGCTCTCAGGGGGATATTGTCAATGTGGTAGTTCCCCAAGGTAGACAACTTCTCAAAAGAAAACAATAATGCATTTTTTGGCATTTAGTTTCAGTACATGATTTTGGCACCAGTTGTTTATTTGTGACAAATCTTCCTGCAGGATAGCCAAGTCATTTGGAGATTCAGTGACTGCTCCTAGCTTGTAGTCATTTGCAAACTTGGTCAGCCAGGGCTCTTTAGTATTGGCTTTTACTTCACAGAAGTGGAGGCCAAATATGAGAGGTCTCAACACAGAACCCAGGGGGATTCCACTGGTGACTTCTTTCTTTATGAAGGTAACTTCCCCTATTTTGATTTCCTGCAACATATCTGTGACACAGATGGCAAACCAGTGTGTGACACAGGGATGTATTCCCAGTTTAACTTTTCAAATATGCCTGAGTGGGGGATTGTTGCAAAAGCTTAGGCCAGGTTAAGGTATGTAGTATGTTTCATGTGGAGTTTGTATGGTTATCCCTATTCTTTTGTGGATTTTGACTGAATGCTCTGATTTCTTCCCTCCTCCTTAAAGCATAAAAGATAATAGGCTATTCAGCATTGTCCATCTATTTGACATTTACCCTTGCCCTAATACCTAAAGTAAGGACAGCTGGCTGCTTACATCCAATAATGTCAAGGATGTAGTAAAATTTGATAACACCAGTTTGGCAGATTTGATGTACTGATTGATAGTAAAGGATGACTCATAATAAATAGAAGAGGCACATTAAGAAGAGAGAAATGATGAACTAGTCTTTGGCCCAGTAAAGTGACTCAAAGTGTGCACAGTCCTCCGTAATACATTATGGCAAGTATCACATTGAGTATGGAGAGTAAGACCAACTTTTTTCTGATGATACAAATGTTTTTTGCAATACCCATTGGGTGGTGAATGACTGGCTCCAGAAAAATCTGCTGTAGATTGCGTCATGTTCACAAAGGTGGCGGCTGGGCTTTATTTATTTATTCTTTTGTTTACAGGAAAGTCTATCTGGGAATTCAAATGCACATTTTCAGTGGAAGTCCTCAGAGAAAAGCTCCAAAACGAGAATAAAAATACATTTTTGACAATTCAAAAGAAAACCCGTCAGCAGACATTATTTGTAAAGTATACCAAGGCATATGGTCAGCAAACATTATTTAAAAAGCATATCAAATTAAGAAAATACATGTTTTCAAGATATTAAGAGGTTCTCCTGTTCGATTCTTGGCTGGAGTGCCTTCTGTGTGAAATCTACATGTCCTCCCCGCGGTCGAGTGGCCTCCAAAAGACGTGCTTGAATGGGCATGCCTTCGCTGAAGGTTGGGCGTCGGGCTGGCAACTCGGCACCATAAAAATCTACTGCCAATCATTAGCAGACCGGAGTTCCGCTGTGGCAACCCCTAACCAGGAAAAGCCGAAAAGACAAGCAACAACAGGTTTTCAAGATATTGCCAGTCGTTGTCTTCTTCTTTTGGCCTTTCCCTGTTAGGGGTCGCCACAGTGGATCATCTGTCCACTCATGTTTGGCAGTGGAGTTTTATGGTGTCGAGTTGCCAGCCCGGCGCCCAGCCTTCCACAGAAGGCACCCGCACACTCACACCTAGGGCCAATTTAGAGTGTCCAATCCACCTACTGCGTGTCTTTGGGATGTAGGAGGAAAACGGGGCACCCAGAGGAAACCCACGCGACCACAGGGAGGACATGCAGACTCCGCACAGAAGGCACCCCAGCCGGGAATTGAACCGGAGAACCTCTTGCTGCGAGGTGGCAATGCTAACTGCTGCACCACAGTGGCCACCCTATTGCAAGTAAAATCCAAAATACTATATTAATACACATGTATAGTATCCATAGTGGACAGAGTTTAGATTGCATATTTCAAACTGTGGGTGTTGTACAGTTACATAGTTTAGTTTCCAAGTGATATTTTAGGGCAGATTTGAATTGTTGCAGAGTATTCAGAAGCCTGATATGGTTTGGAAGTTTGTTCCATGCCTTGGAGATGGTGACAGAGAATAATGAATCATTATAGTAATAATTTGATTTATTAGCAACATTTAGTTTAAGTTGTAAAGATCTTGGGGTTGTGTTTGATACATGGCATTGGATGAGATTTTACAGCTAGGGTATTTTAAGTTAATGGTGATGTATTTTGTGTGCTGTGAGTATCTGGGAGAGGGTAATGAGTAAGGAAGTTCAAGCCACATGAGGGTATTAAGCACCATGCAGTGATGGGAGCAGTTTGAGAGGCTGCAGGCAAATTTGCAAATTTTATTGTAGGTTCTTCCTAGTTTGTATTTGGTGGAAGAGTTGAGATTTGTGAATATTGTTGACACACACAGAAAAGTGTAGGAAGGAGAAGGGAAGTGTGAGCTATTTTTTTACTATGATAACTTAGGTTCTTTGCTCTGTAAAAAGATCTTAGTTTGCAGTGTGTCATTTTGACTGCAGTGTGTGCAGATCAAATTTTAACTTAGTGATAACTCCTAGTAATTTTGTGTTAATGACATTTTTAATTTTTGTGTTGCTTGATGAGATAATACTAAGGTCGGTGCTGTTTTGATTTCTGTTTTTGGTAAGGAATGGCATTAGTTTAGTTTGTTGGGGTTTAAGAGCAATTAAGTTTTATTTAGTCGGTTTTCTGTAGAGGTCAATCATAGCCTTTTTAGCTTAAAAGAATGAATTTATAACATTGGAGTAAGGAAACATTGCAAAAATACACTCATAGCTGGTGATGTTAAGCAGAAGAGAAAAATAATTTGGGAATAGTAATCAACCTTTAGCTGAATCACATTATGCAGTTTGAAAAAGTGGTGAAAGCCAGTAACGTGGTGATTGAGGTGCAGATTAGTAATCAACCTTTAGCTGAATCACATTATGCAGTTTGAAAAAGAGGTGAAAGCCAGTAACATGGTGATTGAAGTGCAGATTTCATAGAGACTGATGCCATCCTTACAGGCTATAGAACACTAGCAAGTTCATATTATCATTTACACTTCTGAATACTATACAGATAAAGAAATTAAGCTTACAGGAAGTATGCAAGAGGTTCCAGTATTGTAAAGATAATGAAGGGCTGTGATATAGTCAGAGCACTGGGAATGAGTAGACTAGAAATAAGTGAATGCAGATATGATTTAGCTGCATTAGATTGAGTGGCAAAAGAAGGAGGAGTGTAATTGTGGAACAAGCAGAGTCAGAGAAGGAGAACAGGGATGTTAGCTGGAAGGGCTATGTTTCAAGTTGGACTTACAAATATTACTTCAGTTGGAGGGTGGTAGGACCATGCAATATGCTGCATGAGGCAGTAGAACAAGGTATGTGACTAAATCGGTTCATTGTTGCTTGATACAGAAAAATGACTGAAAGTGGCTAAGACAGTCATGTTGGACAACAAATCAGTAGTCAATATGTCATGTTCTAGAAGCACTTATACATATATATATGTATATGTGTGTGTGAGTGAGTATGTTTTTGTGTATATATATGTATATATGTATATATATATATATATATACACATACATATACATACACACACACACACACACACATATATATATATATATATATATATATATATATATATATATATATGTGTGTGTGTGTGTGTGTGCGCGTCTGTCTACTCAGTTGCATTAACCGTCAAGGCATCAACCACAAAAGGTCAACAATGTGAATGCTGAAACTGTTATACACATGCACCAAGCAACAGTCTCAGCACATGCAAAACATTAATTTAAAAAACGGAATTAAACATTTTTTGCGGGGGCAAGCCCACCCCCCACACACACACAGACACAAATACCATGTAGGGGCTGCACCCCTCCTCTGCAAATTATATATACTAACTCCGAGATCACACAGTTTTAGGGAAAGGGTATATTTTCCAACCACAAGAATTGTTCATTCTCATAAAGCTGTTGACCATCTGTGTAGGCGACCAAATTTTTTGGCTGCACAGATGTTAATCAAATGGGGATTCAGTGATGTTTTCACTGATATTCCATTCCTCCATTTTATATATATATATATATATATATATATACATATATATACATATATATACATATACATATATATATATATATATTTATATATGTATATATATTTATTTATTTATATTCCAAAGTGCTACCATCTGCATTTCACCTGCTGGTACCTGTGGTGTATATGGGGCTATTTATTCAAATAACTGATGTCTTTACAACTTTCAGAATACCATTTGTGCAAGTTGTATGGTCTCATTACCTGTGTATTATTGAACAGTCTGAACAGTAAATTGGAGGAGCTTGACAGCACAATGCCTCACTATTTGCCTTTGCTTTTTCTGCATTATGATCCCAGGTGTTAGCCATTGTGGTCAAAGTCTGCCCTGCAGTGCAGTTTTTCTTTTATTTGGCTGTCACATGGTGCCACTAGAGCCTTCAAGAAATCTGTCTCTTTGGTGTATTTTGTCTAACGGGTGGAAATTGTAAATCCAGAACTTCAGTTTGTACCAAATTACAAGTAGAATAGCAGAAAAGCCTGAAAAAGTACATAACACATAGCAAGGGAGTTTGTCAGGGTGATGTACCTGTTTTCTGCACAAGTTCCTCCCTGCTCCCACCTAAAGGCAAACCCCAAGGTCCTGGTTGGAATTGTTGCGTTTTGCATTGTAATTTACAGAATCAAAGAAATAACCTAGAGCATTTTAAAATAACAATGAAAGTTAACATTTGGCATTGAAATAGTTTTTTCTAACTAGAGCTCTGACATTCTGCTTTGCATTTTGTAAGACAGAACTCACTTTCTTAACATAACACTGTTTGGTGGTAATAAGCACTATTCTAAAATACGTGAACTGTACTAGAACTGCTACATGGAGGTTTGAACTGTAGCTATGACATTCTACGTTGCACTTAATATCAACAGAGAAATGACATATACCATTTAAAAAAATTAAACGTATTGTTTTTTATTGTAGTAACATAGTGATCATTGAGTGGAGCTGTGAAATAAAGCAAGATACATCATCTTGGAATATCTGCAAAGTCTAACATTTAATACCGTATTGTTGAATTTAAAAAAGGATGAAATGTACATCATTAGCAACATAACACTCTGTGGTCCCCATTTCATATATGTGACTGCAGTGTACTTAATCATCTTAACTGGCAGACTCTTATCACTAGTCCACAGCAGTCTCAGCTTTGCCTGGTACAATATTGTACTTGTTTCCAACTCCTGTCACTAGTTACCATCTCTTAGTACACCTCACGAGTCACTTGTCATCTTCACTTCTATATCACTGTAATTTCACATGCTTAAATCTAAAAAATAAATATGGTAATTCAACTTACTTATTTACTATTGATGAACTAAAAACCACCCTTCCATAGATTCAGGTTTCCCTTTTAGCAATATTTGTTCTCCCTCATACCCACCTTGTTTCAGTGCACACTCACTGTTGTAAAATCACAGAATAATCCATTGAATTATGTCCCTTGCCTTCGGACCTTCACTGTTTCTTTTGCACTTACAATTAACGTGCTCCTCTTATAGTCATTCATTTTGCCACTTCCTTCATACTTCATTTTGCTCTCACTGCAGTCACCGATAGCCTAGTATTTGGTTGTATATTTCACAACTGCCATTTCCCTGCCCCTTTTCTGTTCTCTGATTGCATTTACACACATTCTTTTTTTTCTTCAGTCTAGCTAGTAGTTGCAACATGAATGACTGCATGAGACAGTTACTTGCTAGCACAACTAAGCTAACAAAGATATACAGAAGGTGGTTCTGGCCAAGCCAGCAGCCTCAGACTCTTTCACCATTGCAGAAATGTGTGTGCAACGTGCTGATATATGAAATGATTCCTGTATGGCAACAGTAGAATGGGTGCAAAGGTCATCTTTTTCTGGGTTTGTTCATATTGATTATACTCCTGCTGTGCACTGTAGCAGAAAAGTAAACCAATCCAATGTGCGAGTGCTAGAAACTGGAAAGAAGTGCCATCACTGTACTGTTTAGGTAAACTACATAGAGATGTATTATCGGACTTCATTGTGGATGCTTAAGGAATTCTCTAATTCTGACAAAACAGCTTAGGCATTTCCATTTGGAAGGCGGCTATTCATATTGTGAGACATTATAAGGGTGGGCCAGATTATCTTCTGAAATGAGCAGGGAGGGAGTAAAAAAAGTAATATAATTTCTTTTAATATGGCTTCCTGAAAAGACACCAACTCTCTTGTGACTGACTCATGAGAAAGTTATCACAAATAAGTGTAACCAGGTCTATATTATATCAGCGAACGCTTGAAATTGCGAACGCTGTATAATCAACCAAAATACTTTCAAAATCTAAATGTCGATCACACGGATCATCCATTAAAAAAAAAAAAAAAAACACAAAAAGTGGGGGGCTGTGCCCCCCACACCCACCACTTAAACATACCAACTCTGAGATTGCACCATGGTGGAGGAAATGGCAAAGTCCCGAAAATGGCCCAGTGATTTTTTTTCCCTGGGAAAAAAAATCACTGTTCCATGCTTTTGGAATTTCACCATTTCGGGTAAACACGTTTGATTAAACAGCGTTTGCAACTTTAAGCGTTCGCTTACATAATAGGAACCCATGTAACCACAGGAATGTAAACAGCATTCTGAAGCACTGAAACCGAAAGAAAAAGTGTTTTTGCAGAGAGGGACAAGCCCTCTGCAACACCATCTCCCCTGATGTGGAGATTGCACACTCCCACACCCCCTTTACTTTGGGATATTCAAACATTCAAGATTCAAAGAAACTTTATTGTTGTATAGGAAATGCAAGTGCTACCTAAATGAAATTTCAAGTGTCAACTCTTTTACAGAAAAAACATAAACAAAAAGACAAGATATGATAGGTATTAAAGAAAAAAAACAAATATATTACAAAAAGTAAAAGTCTAGGTAGCTGATGCACATGCTTGTACACTGTTTATATACACTGGACAGCACTGACTTCAAGATGATTAACACATGAAAAGAAAAGTACACTATACACAGTGGTGAGATTGGATGATATTGCACATAAGGAAGTGATTTGAATTGCACTTGAATGAGAATATATTAATGTTAGTATGCAATAAATAAATTGAATTGTATGAAAAAAAGCAGGATAAGAATGAGAGTGTAACAATCTATCATAGTTTTGAAACATCCAGATTTGCGTCTGCATTAATGAGTCTTATTACAGTAGGATAAAAAACGTTCATGAATCTGGAGGTCTGCAGCGGATACTCCATAACCTTCTACCAGATGCAAGTTTAGTGAACCAACCGTATGCTGGATGAGAAGTGCATTCACTATTTTGCAAAACCTGTTTTTACATCTCATTTCAAAGAGCTCCTTCCTGTAAGGTAGGAAGACTTGTGCCCACAATATTTTCTGCTGTGCTTACTATTCTTTGCAGCTTCTTCCTTTCGGCCATTGTGTTATTACTAAACCATACAGTGCAATTACTTGTGATAATGCTCTTGATGGCTCATCTGTAGAAGATATTTAGAGCATTCATAGAGAGCTTTGCTTTTCTAAGCCTTCTTATGAAGGGTAGTCACTGATGGGCTTTTTTAATTAGCTGGCCTGTGTTTGTACTCCAAGATCCTCTGATATGTGTATTCCCAGGAACTTAGTAGTTTGGACTCTCTCCACTTCTTTACCGTTGATCTGGAGGGGCAGGTGCATGGCGGAGCTTTTTGTGAAGTCAGTAATGATTTATTTTGTTTTATTGAAGTTCAGGTCAAAATTGTTGTTATTGCACCATTCAGTCAGGGTGTTGACCTCATTCCCTTACCCACTGTCAACATCACCACTTGTGAGTCCCACCACTGTGGTGTCATCTGTGAATTTGATGATGTGGTTGTTGCTAACTTTCACAGAGCACTCATGGGTAAGGATTGCGAACAGTAGAGGACTCAGCATGCAACCCTGGGGTACTCCAGTGTTAATTGTAATACTCCCTGAAGTGTTGTTACCAGCATAGGTCCTTTGTGGTCTTCCAGTCAGGAAGTCGAGGATCCAGTTGCACAACCCTTTATTTATGCCAAGGTTGATTAGCTTTTCTGTGAGTTGCATAGGAATCACAGTATTAAAAGACTAGCTGAAATCTATGAGCAACAGCCTGGCATAGTTGTTGTTCTCTTCAAGATGTGCCATTGTGAGAAGAAGTGCTACCAAATGACATCAGCAGTTGCTCTATTTGCATGGTAGGAAAACTGCAGCAGGTCAAAGGATTGGAGTAGTTTGATGTTGAACCATCTTGGGGAAAGGGGACATCACCAGAGCACTGATAAGTGGGAAAAACAGTGATAGTGATTAACCATACATCAGTCACTAATGTTTCACTGCAAGCCTGGTGCACAAATCGCACACTAAGTCTACAGGGTTTTATATACAAAGAAACACTCAAAAATTCCGTGTTCACCTTTCTCTTTGAGACCTTGTTAGTAAGTCACCAGACAGGCAAGTTTTGCTAAAGTGTAATATCAGGGCACAAAGACACAGCAATGCCTTGTATAGGTTCATAGGCTGGTACTAGGCTATCGGCCCTAGGGTCTATACAATCCTAGCCATAACAATTCCCTGGCTATTTCTTCCCAGAATATTTACTTCCCTGGTCCCGTGTCTAGCAGGGTGAGTGACATGATCCCTGGGGTGAATTTCCTATCTCCCATCCAATCGACAAGGTTCCTTTTGAAGAGGGGCGAAGAGGCACTCAGCTTGACATGTATGGGCAGTCTATTCAAGAGTATGGGGAGTCTCTGGGTCAGGAACCTATCCCTCCAGCATGTTTTCTTCATTGTAATGACCAGGTTTAGATCCCTGGAGTGTGTGGCTCTGAGGGATTGGGATTTCTTTGTGTAGTAGGTCCAACAGCACTGGGTTTGACATGGTCTTATATGTTAAGCAGAGATCGCCTCTGAGTAGGCAATATGTGACCGAGTATAGCTGGAGTTTTTTAGACGGTCAGCATAGGGCATCTGCTTTTGGCCTGTGATTCGTTTAGTGAGGTATTTCTATGGCCTTTCCAGTTGTTGCAAATGTCTTGTGAGGTACATACCAAATGGGGCATTACACTCTATAATGGGTCTAATGAGTACAGTGGGACAATGATCTCCTTTTTTCTGGATGAAAAGCCCTTAGTGATGAGGTGTGCCACATAGAAGGATTTCCTGACTGTTGTGGCTATGTGGTTATCGAAGGTGAGACCACTGTCCACCTGTGTCCCTATGTCCCTTATCACACTTTTGGTGTTTAGTGTACTGCCACTTATGTGGTAATTCATGGGCACATGGTTTTTCCCAAAGGGGATAACCATACATTTCTTGGCATTGAGCTTGAGCCCATGGCTCTGGAACCAAGCCATCTGTTTCTGTAAGGCCCTTTTGTAGAACATCCACATCATTTGGTAATTCAATAATGGCTCCCAGTTTGCAGTCATCTGCAAACTTTGTTAGCCAGAGACCCTTAGTGCTGGCCTGTACTTCAGAGAAGTAGCAGATGCCAAACAAGAGCAGTCCCAGGACTTGAACCCTGAGGTACTCCACTTGTCTGGAGCCGGATTTTGAGTCTGCTACTTTTACATTGGGTTCTGTCAGTAAGCCAGTTAGCAACCCATCGAGTGATGTAGGGATTAATGCCCAGCTTAGTAAGTTTATCTATGATTCCAGAGTGGGGGATGGTATTGAAGGCCTTGACGAGGTCCAGATAGGCTGTGTGGACCACCTTACCCTCGTCCATGGCTCTGGAGACTGATTTGAAGAAGCCAGTCAGGTTGAGGAAACGAGATCTGCCTTTTACGAAACCAAACTGGGTGTGGTCCAGTGTTTGAAGGTTGCCAATGTCTTTGTTTATAAGTTCCATGATAATGCGTTCCTTGGCTTTGCAGATCAGGCTCTTCAGACTGATGGGATGATAGGTCTCAGGATTCAAGGTGGATCCCCCCTTGTGGAGTGGGATAACTGTAGCTGTGCACCACTCATTTGGCATGAAGCCTGAGGTGAGGCTATGATTAAACATGACACGTGAGGTGCCAGTTCATTTTGTAGTTCATGTAGTACATAGCCCGGGATGTCTTCTGGTCCCATGGATGCTATAATCTTAGCTTTGGAGTATGCGTTATTTACCTGTGTGGCCGTGATTACCGGAATTTGGCAATCTTTTGTTACTGAGATGGGCCCTTTAGGGGGTGAAGTTGGCACTGAATCGATCTGCCAGGATATTGGCAATATCCTTGGGATCAGTACATTTAATGCCATTCTGTTGTAGCTCAGAGCATATCTGAGCATTGCCATTTAGATTCTTGACATAACTATAGAATGCCTTGTGGTTGTCCATGGAATCTTTGGCAATTTTATTTTCGTAACTAGCTTTGGAGGATTTTATGAGGGATCTCAACTTCCAACTGAGGCTGGTAAGGAAGTTTTATGCATCCTGGGATTTTCCTCTTTTCTGCAACAGTTTCTTCCTTCTGTTGTATAGTTTGTTTCTGGCAGGGGACCACCATACTTGGTTCCTTTTTTTGTTGGAGACCATCTTGGCTCTGTTTGGAATGGCATGATTCATGCACGAGTGGATGTGCTCGTACAGCGCCTTAGTGTAGGATTCAGCAGTCGAACTTTCAGTTCCCATCTGCATGGGTGTCATGAAGTTTGTCACTTCTGACTTGAGTAACATGAAGTTGGCTTTGGAGAAGTTTTTTTATGGAGGTTTCCCTACTGGGGGGTGGGGGTAGCATGTGATTAGCTTATGGCCAGATCCGACCAACGAGGGGGTAACCACTGGTGTGGAGCATCGATCTCCCATGTTGGTAATGACCAGGTCTATGATATTTGAGCCCCTGGTGAGACTATGGATTAGTTGGTCCAGGGCATTGGAATTTATGAATTCCAAGAACCGTAGGGCAAAGGTGTTGATACCTGAGCAGTTTTCCCAATTAATGGCAGGGTAGTTGAAATCACCAAGTATTAGGGTGTTTGGTTGTATCTTAATATTTTCTAGTATGTTTAGAAAGGTGTAGTGAGAATCTTGGGGGCATGGTGGGGGATCTGTAGCAAGCTACAATTTGGATTGCAGTCTTACCTAGTGTACATCTATCTGTCTGTCTATTTATTTATTTATTTATTCAGTTTGTTAACTGGTTAAAGCATTGATCCCACAGGACCAATTTCAATCGTATCCCAGTGGAAAAAATAAAAATAATTTATACAGTAAAAGAGCACACTACAAACAAAGGTATAGTTAATATACAATAGAAAAATATGATTTCTTTTGACTACCTTCTTAAATATGTACAATATTTACATCCATTAGGGCAACATGTTAGGAGTTACAGAAGAGATGCTATAGTGAAACCATTAGGCAGTATGTATTGGAGATTAGACTGACTAGGTTATGTGACTTGAGGCAGAGCATCTACAAGCAACTTGCACTGTGAAATAAATGTTCCTAAAGTTGTGCCTAAAAGGAGAAGTAGTTAGAGAGGTCTTTAAGATTTGAGAGAAAATCCCTCCAGAGTTTGGGTCTGAAGGTAGAAGGTTAGTGGTTAGAGCACTTTGGTCTGATTTTAGGTGTTTGCAGGAGAGGCCCTGAGTGGTTATGAAATGTAAGGTTATATGACGCAGGCTGTCTAAGTAAGCTAGAGGAAATAGAAGGGCAAGAGTTTTCTTTCAGGAGGTGGAAAAGTTGGGAGCCAAGGAACAGATGGGCTTATTGCTGAAACGGCAGCTAGTTGGCTTTGGCTAGTTTTAGACAGTGGTATTCATATTTTGGGGAAAGGATAATACAGAGGTGGAGATTGTTTGGATGCTGGTATAGTTTCTTTTGGAGACGGATGCTACAAGAAGTAGGCAGGAAGTTGGGCTAGAAGAATACCTTTGCCAATAGCATTTCTGTTGGATGGGAGAGGAAAGAGAAGATTTTTTGACCCAAAAGAATAGAGAGCTTATCTTTTTTCCAGTTGTTTACAAGATGATGGAAGTTAGCCAGACTCCTGAGTATCTGAAAGTGTAGCCTCACATGACTGGAAACAGCAAATAGATTTTACAACCTTTGCAAAATATTCAAAATTTCAAATGTAAACTATGCTATATTCCTAGCATTATACAAATTATTTTATATGTGTTACCATATGTTAGATCATATCAGAATTTCCACATCAGTAACACAAGCTTAGATCACAAGTCAAAATGCTTTCATTATATAACTTTTATAGCAAGTGATTCATCAACAATATCTTTTAAATATCAAAGGACCCATACAAAATGCATACCCATATGGGTACAAGAAACATCTCTCATGTTCCAGCTTGCACAGATATTAAGACCTTTATGTTATATATTACTTTGCCAGTATGTGTTTACATTGTCATTAAATTCTCACTAGCTAATTGCATGTAGTATTCAAAATATATTCAATAAAAATGGCTTCTAGAAGTCAGCCACGCTATAAATAATAAGCGAACAGTACTTAAAAGACCAGTAGAATGTTAATATATGACCTGTATTGGTAGAACACACATTCCCGCGGTGGTGCAGCGGTAGCGTTGTTGCCTCATAGCAAGAGGTTCTCCCGTGCGATTTTCAGCTGGAGTGTGGGGAGTGCCTTCTGTGTAGAGTCTGCATGTCCTCCCCGCGGTTGGGTGGGCGTTCGAAAGACATGCGTAAATGGGCGTGCCTTCATTGAAGGTTGAACGTTGAGCTGGCACCTCGACGTTTGTGAAAATCTACTGCCAATCATTAGCGGACCGGAGTTCCACTGTGGCGAACCCTAACCGGGAAAAGCTGAAAGACAACAACAACAACATTGGTAGAACACACATTACCGTATAATCCTGCCACCTAGTGGATTAAGTAAGAGATAAAAACTGCTTCTTAGTTAAAGAACTTTAAAGATTCAGGAAAAATAAAAACATATTTTAAATTATCAAAATATATTCAGGTTATTGCTTACTTAATGAAATACGGCAATTAGTTTCACATAGATCCAATAACAATGGTTGATATTAGCTTTAAATATTATCAGTAACGTGTAAAATCATAACCAATCATATTGATCATATCTAGTGCATATGTCAGCCCTAGTACAATAATTTGAAGTCTCTCTCTATTTAATTGTTCATGTCATTTGCATTATAAAGTCTTTCTAACACTAGTTTGTCACTGACAGTAAAAGTATCATTGATGTTTTTGAATGGATTTATGGAAGGGACTATACTCACACTTGGAAGACATTTTCACTAATAATTAGCAACATTCTTTATTTATATGGTCTCTAGGTTTGACTTGCATAGAATGCACTACAGGAAACAACCATATAGATTACCCATTCTGTTCCACAGGTTATTGGGTGTCTTGTCTCAAATGTTTTTGTGGTACTGATGCCAAGTATTTGTTTTACAAATGTCTACAATGAACACCTTTACCACAAGGGAAGCATCCAACAGGTGCATTTTCCAGTAACAGTGGAGTAGTTCTTGATTGCATTTCTTTATAGCATCCATGCATAATTTCTAAGTATATGCCATCGTCTATAACATCTCATTCCTTAAAAAATATGTCTGTATATTGTAGCCAGTCTAACCTGGGTTGTTGATACATTATAAATAGTTACATATTTGTACCACCTATTTCTAATATAAATGTTGTCTGTGTAGTCCTGAAGCATATTTAATAATGTTGGATATTTATCCTGTCATTCTGATCCTTTTATACAATTCTCTATCTTCCTGAAAGTAGTCTTATTATGTCCTTCCATTTCACTGTTGCAGTGCTCTTAACATGAGGGATTCTCTGCCAAGGTCAGCCTGATGTCCATCCAGTATATCAAAGCTTTTAGGTTGCTTTTGATATGCAGTATGTTACACACACATGCTCCTCGTGGAAGACGTAGGACATAAAGGTGACGTCTGGACATATCATCCTCAAAACTTCTTTGCCGCCTGTCCAAACACCATCTTTGATCGCCCAAGTCATTGCTGGTTAATTCAGATAAGTGCCCCATTGTGGTTTTTTGACTTATCCATTTTGCTTTTAGCATTTGTGTTGTTGTGGGGTTTCATGTCATCCGGAAAGGGTAAATGCCAGTGTGGCAGACAGATTGACCATAAAGACCATCATGGGCAATGTTTGTTTTGTTTAGGAGCTTCTCACAAGCATACGTCCTGTACTATTTGTAAAGCTTTTGTTTAAAAACCTTACATAGTCATCTTTCCCCTCTCGCTATTTATCTTGCAAACCAGCATCTAAAGCTTTTAGCAAAAGATGTTATGGAGTGTACTTCCTGGCCTAAGGGTCATCCATCTTTGAAGAAGAAGGCCAAAAAAGTCCGATCAGATTCTTCAGCTGTGCCTCCTCCACTGGGCATCTCTCTTGAGGCTGGTGAAAGTCCAGAGGATCATCTGGTTTCTGGGCTGGATTCCTCTGCCGCAACTGGTTTGAAGGCCTGCATGGATCCAGCTTCTCGCACATCCTCGGGGGGCCATGCAGACTTCTACTTCAGGTGCTCAGGGGGAACTGTGGCTGAGTATAACTGAAGGACCTAGGAGGGTTTCTCACATACTGGTTAGAAAGGAAGTCCTGACTATGATTAGTGAGTGTAGGCTAGCATCATAACCTTGTTTTCATAAGGTGGACATCCCTTTAAAAAAGAAGCAAAAGACAAAACATAAGGACCCTCAAAGTGAATGGCAGAATTTTGCACAGGGTTTGTTTGACACTCTTATGACCTTAAAGCCTCCTCAAGGGGTCTCTGTCCTGGCTTCTCCTTGGTCTTCTTCCCCCCTCAAGAGATCTAGGGATCAGGATTCCTCTGAAGAGGAAGAGGATTCTGATGATGAATCCCTGGCCTGTTCTACCCAGATTCCTTCCTCTTTAGATTATGGCTCTGAGGAAGAAGAGTCTGCTACCCCTGAATCTCCCTTTGAAGAGATTTCCTTTGGGGATACCATTGCCAGGATGGTGGAATTCTTTAAATGGGATTGTTCCAAGTTTCTGAAGTGCAGAGGAGATATTATGAGCTCCTTCAAATGGAATCTCCTAGACTCTCTGCTGTTCCTCCTGTTTTGGCTGCTTTGTTGGATGCCTTTCCTTCTGCATCTCAGCCCCCTGCTCCTTAAAAATGGATAGATTTTATAAAGTGCCTGATGACTTTAAATTCCTTTGTAAGTGTCTATCTGCTGACGATTTGTTGGTTTCTGGGGCATCCAACAAACCTTCTAAACTACTGACTTCTACCAAACTTCTTCCTTCTGAAAAAACAGCAGGACTGTGGAAAGGCTGTGTAAAAAGGGTATAGTTCAGCCACCCTAGCCTTTCTGGCTGTTAATTGTCAGACTCATATGACCACATATGTTTTGGCTGTCCTTTCTGTGGTTTGTCAAGTTATTTCTGACCTTCCTGATTCTGAAGGAAAGACTTCTGCCTTGTGTCTGTTACGGGCTTCTTCCCAGGTAGCTTGACATTCCATTAAATGTAGTTATAATGCAGCAGATGCTTCTTCTGGGGCTGCTGCTTCTGCCTCTTTGTCAAGGAGATATTCCTGATTATGGCTTCAACCTCCGCCTGATATTAAGGCTAAGTTGATGGATGCTCCTCTAGATAATAAATGTTTGGTGCTACTGCAGCTGATTTGTTCAAGTACCTGCAAGAGAAAGACAATGGGTTATAAGACCTGAAACATACATTTTCCCCTGTGTCAAATTTCCAGAGAAACTATCCTAATAAACTGGCCTTTGTTAGATGGCAGTCTCATCATCCTCCTAAAGGCAAGAAGGGTGGTAGGAACGTTCCCCCAGCTAAGTCTACACAGACCCCCCCCCTGCTCAGATGTCTTCCTTACCTTATAAACCAGGTGCTGTCTGACTACCTGATCCTTCCCAGTCACATTGTTCTCACACATCGTCTTTCTCTGTCCCTTCCTGTCTGGTTAAGTATAACACAGGATTCATGGGTTCTTTCCATTATTCGCCAGGGGTATTTCATGGTTTGGAAATCTTTTCCCCTTCATGGGCACTCCTCAGCCAACTCAAGACCAGTTGAGCTTTTTTCCAGAGGTGCTTCAGGGTCTTTTGATTCAGGGACCTATTCAAGAGGTCCCAGCCACTAAAAGAGGGGAAGGGGGTTTATTCCATAATGTTTTTGGTCCCCAGGAAAGAGGGCACTTGGAGATCTATTCTGGGTCTTTCTCCCCAAATACATTTCTGAAGGTTCCTTCCTTTCAAATGTTATCCCTTCAGACTTTTCCTGTTCTGCTTCCTCATGCTTTTATGGTTTCTCTGGATCTCAAGGATGCTTACCTCCATATCCCTATTCATCCCCTTTTCAGGAAGTGTTTATGTTTCCCATTTGCTTCCTGGCATTTTCAGTTCTCTGCTTTGCCCCAATAGTGTTCACGAAATGTATGTGATTGCTTTTTGCAAGCTCAAAAGCATTTAGGCCTTTCCTTGTTTAGACAATCTGCTTATTCAAGCCTTCTCTCCAGAGATGTTTACAGTACAATCAGTGGGTCATCACTCTGTTGCAAAGCCTGGGGTTCATTGTAAATTTTCAAAAGTCCTTATTTATTTATTTAACATTTGTTTACCAGGAAAGTCCAACTTGGAACAAAGCCAATTTTCACCGGAGACCTGGGGAGAAACATTCCAGACACATGTCTTTATAACGTGGGAGGAAATCGGAGCACCGGGAAGAAACCGACATGAACGCAGGGAAGACATGCAGACTCCACACAGAAAGCACCCCAGCCGAGAATCAAACCAGAGAACCTCTTGCTGCACCACTGAACCGTCCTCCCTGTTTCTGTCATGGGATCATGTTTTTCTGAGATGCAGGATCCATACTGTTCCTATGCTAACATCCCTGCCTCTTCCCAAGGCTTTGATTCTGGTTTCCTTTTTTCAGTCCCTTCTTCTCCTGGCCTTGTTTTCAGCCAGGGAATTTCTAAGGACTCTGAGATTCATGGCTTCCACTACCCCTATGCTTCCCTTTGCCAAATTGCAAATGAGAAAGCTTCAGTGGTATCTAAAGTCAATTTGGCTTCAGCATGCTCATCCTTTAGTTTCCAGTCCCTCCACTTCCATGTCTCAAGTTGGAATTTCAGTGGTGGATTCACCAACTGACTTTGTATCCACACCTTCCCATTCAGTCCCCCTTCCCTCTTAGAAGCTGTTCACAGACACCTCAGACAGGGGTTGGGGAGCTTCCTTCAGAAACCTAAAGGTGCAAGGCCTTTAGTGTCCTCAGCAGTAGGAGTAGTGCCGCAACATCAAGGAGATGAGAGCTCTTCTGTTGGCACTCACTGCTTTTCATCCTATATTTTCTTCTGGGCTCCTAAAGATCTTTACAGACGCACCACAGTGATGTGGTACATCAACAAACAAGGAGGGGCAAGGCCGTATCTGCTTTGCAGATTGGAACTCCAGGTTTTGGAGTTAACAATTCAGTACCAAGCCACACTTCAGGCAATATACATTCTTTCATGTTAGAATTTTTTGGCAGACTCACTGAGCAGATCCATAACACAATCTCACGAATGGATACTTTACAGGGATGTGTTTTTGGACATTATCCATCAATGGGGGTATTCCTCAAGCAGATCTCTGTGCCTCCCCTCTGAACAGGCAGCTTCCTCAATTTTGTGCCATGAATCCATGTCCTCTGTCCTGAAAGATGGACACCCTCTTTTTTATGGAAGGGGATGTTTATTTATGCCTTCCCTCCTCTTCCTATCATTCCAAAAGTCCAATGCAAGATAAAACAGGATTCTCCCAAAATCTTGCTGGTGACTCCGATGTTCTTCATCTCACATTGCTGCAGTCCTTACATATGGGTAGTCCGCTGTCCTCGGTCGGCCCGAATACCAAAGTATTAGGCTGACGTCGGTCAAGGCGCTTAAAACTGACATCAGGACGTCAGGGTACAAAAGCGCATGACTGACGTCATTTCCTCAGTCTTTTTTGCCGCATGGTCCGATGCAGAAGCAGCGTTGCAAGTGCCGTTCGGCGTTCTGAAATTTTTCGAATTTGGAGTTTCAGACCGAATCCAAGTTGGCTAAGTACCCGTTGGAATATTTTGTTTTTCTTGCCTCAGTGTTTTACCGGATGTCAGAAAAGTGAATAACTGTATTTCTTGTGGGAAACAGATACCGCATAGGGATTATCATTCTTTGTGTATTCCTTGTTTGGGGCCTGAGCACGACGTTGTTGGGTGTCACTTTTGTGCTAGGTTCAATAAGCGCACTATTCAGCGAAGGTTAGATTGTGCTAGGCTGGTCTTTGGGAAGCGGTGCAATTATAATATGCCGTCGGATTCTCGCTTCTGTGAAGAAGCGCAAAGACAAAGCAGTTAAACCCAGGCAAGATGAGTCATCCGTTCCAGACGCCGGTTCTTTAGAGGCTTCAGTGGAACCGGTGGTTCCGGAGACTTCTCTGGAGTCTCAGGGGGAGACTTTGATTTTGCAGGAGGTGGTCTCTCAGGAGGCAGGTCAGGCTGAAGGGGCTTCTCAAGTTACTGTACTCCCCTCCCTTCCTAGGGTGGTTAGGCCTTCTCCTTCTGTTTCCAAGGCTTCTCCCAGAGGCAGGCCAGTTTTAGCTTCTGTTGGTGTCACTCCTAGTTCAGCAGGATCTGTGCCTAAGAAGCACATGCTTAAAATGGCAGAAGATTTGATTACTCTGATTAGAGGTTCTTTGCCCCCTCCTGATAAGAGGCCTAGGGTGGAGCCAGAGTTGGGAAGTTTTGAGCAGGCTTCGGATGTTTCAGAGTCTTCAGCTGAGGACTTGCAGGAGTACTCTCCTTATTCTGATTCTGATGCAGATGATTCCACTCCTTCTGCTTCTCCTCCAGAGGATTTTTCTTTTCAGAGACACTTCATTCTATGAGGGAACATTTTAAGTGGGAAGGTCAGGACTTCTCTGATTCTCGGAAAAGGCTTAGGGAATTTTTGCTGTTACCCCAGCATAGGCCCTTGGCTATACCCCTGTTCTGGATGTTGTGGAAGATGTGTTTGCAGAGGCTTCACTTAATCCTGATTCTCTGCCTCCTGCTCCTGTTAAACCGGATAGGTATTACAGGGTGCCTGAGGCTCATAAATATCTTTATAAGAGTCCTAGGGCGGACCCAGAAACTATTAGTCAAGGACCTAAGGGTGTCAAGGCCTCTGTTGTAAAAAATCCGGTTCCTCTAGATAAAGAAGCCAGAGCTTTGGATAGATGTGGAAAGAAGGTCTATACATCTTCTACCTTAGCTATGAGGGCTTTGAATTGCCAGTTTCATATGTTGAAATATCAAAACTTTCTTCTTTCTCAATTGAAGTCTAAGGTGGATGCTCTGGCGGAAGGCATTGAGTGTAAAGAATTACAAGATTTGGTGTATGTCTCTGAACAGGTGGGTAAGCATTCATTACAGTGTGGTTTTGATGCTGTGCAGGCCTCATCTAGGGTGGCTGCCACTGGCTCAGTTCTTGCACGCCTGGCTGAAGGATCAGAATTTATCTGACCATGTTAAGACAAGGATTTTGGATGCTCCTTTGCAGTCTGATGTGTTGTTTGGTTCACCTGTGGAGTCAGTCTTGAAGAAAATGGAAGACAAGGCTAAGTCTATGCAGGCTGTTAAAGATTTTTGCAAGTTCAGCCTCCAGTTTAGTAGGAATTGGCCTGCTAAGGGGTGGGCGTATCCTTCTTATGATTCTCAGTCTAGGGGTAGATCTAGGCGTGGTAGGGGCAGAGCTCAGAGTTCTTTCAGACCTAGAACAGGAGTTCACCTGCACAATCTTGGTGAGGGCAGGGGCCAGTCCTTTCGTAAACAGGCCCAATGACCTACTCTTTCAGCTGCCAGATCCTTCTTGCCTGGCAGCACCTTTGGGAGGAAGGTTAGCACTCTTCAAGGAAAATTGGATGTTGATTACCCAAGACAAATGGGTATTGGATATCATACACCAGGGTTACAAGTTTTATTTCCATACCTTGCCTCCTTTCAAAGGCATGCCGGACGTTCCTCCTCAGCAAAGACTAGAGGCTCACAAACAAATTTCTCTACTACTTCAAATAGGGGCCATACAACCGGTCCCTCTGCCAGAAGTGGGCCTAGGATTTTATTCCCGCCTGTTTCTAGTACCAAAGAAAGGAAACACGTGGAGACCAATTTTGGATTTATCTATCCTCAACACATATCTGGGCATTCCCAAGTTCAAAATGTTTTCGTTACAACAGCTTTTTACTCTTCTGGGCAAAGATCACTGGATGGTGACTCTGGATCTCAAGGAAGCTTACCTTCATGTTCCTATCAGGCCCAGTTGCAGGAAGTATCTGGGACTTCACATTATCAGTTCTCTGCATTGCCCTTTGGCTTATCTACGCCCAGAGTGTTCACGAAGGTTCTGGCTCCAGTGGTAGCTTTCTTCAGGCTAAGAGGAATACAAATCTATCCTTATTTGGATGATTGCCTGATTCTGGCCAAAGGACGAACTTCTTCATCATTTACAGTATGTGATGGCAGTGTTAAGATGCCTGGGGTATTCTGTGAACGAAATAAAGTCCAGTCTAGTACCCTCTCAGGACATGTGCTTTCTGGGTGTGAGACTGAATACAGCATCCCAGATGGCCTTTTTGACCCCGGACAAACAAAATAATCTTTCTCTTTACTTCCACCAATTGTCTCGTCAGTCCAGGCTGACTGCAAGGACAGTCCTTCAAGCCTTGGGGTTCATGGCATCTTGTATTCTGGTACTTCCCAATGCCAAACTTCATATGAGGAAGCTACAGTGGTATCTCAAGAATGTATGGACACAGCACTGCCAAGATTTGGACACTGTCATTCAGATAATACCTTGCATTCAAAAGGAATTTTGTGGTGGGCTCAGGAATGTCACCTAAACAAGGGACTCTCTGTGACCCGGCCAGAGTCAGATTTTAATGACAGATGCCTCAGACAAAGCTTGGGGAGCTCATCTAAATGGAAAATGGGTATAAGACACGTGGCCTGCCAGACTTCAACATCTACATATCAACTTGAAGGAGATGTTAGCAGTCCAATTTGCATTGATAGCTTTCAAGGATTTACTTCTTCCAGGGCAGGTGTTGATTCAAACAGACAACACAACTGTCATGTGGTACATCAACAAGCAAGGGGGCATTCTTATCCTCTATGCAGACAAGCAATGATTTTGTGGGAGACTGCTCTCAGTTTACAGCTAAATCTTCAGGCAAGGTTTCTGCCAGGAGCACAGAACTCCTTAGCAGATGTGTTGAGCAGACAAATTATGGATCCCCACAGTGGAAATTGGATCCTCATGTATTTCAGAGATTGACAGTGTTATGGGAACTCCAGACATAGATCTGTTCGCTTCTCCACTAAATTACCAGCTGCCAAAGTTTTGCACAAAAGGTTTCATCCCACAGCTTGGAAAGTGGATGCTCTCTCATTCAATTGGAGCAATCTTCACGTGTATGCCTTTCCACCTCTGCCTCTCCTCCCAAAGGTACTGCTGAAGGTCAGACAGGACAAGCCAAACATGATTTTAATAGCTCCAGATTGGCCTCGACAGCACTGGTACCCATTACTGAGAAGTCTGGTACAGGAGCCTCCATGGCCTTTGCCTTGATTCCTCACCTGCTGTCTCAGGAGAACAGTCATTTACTCAATGTCAAACTTCATTCTCTACATCTGACAGCCTGGCATATTCTGTTTTAAACCCTGGAGGGTCTCAGCTTCCACAACAAGTTTTGAATGTTATTTTGGAGGCCAGAAGGCCTAGTACAAGGAAAGTTTACGCAGATAAATGGAGGAGATTTTTATTTTGGAGTACAGCAAAGGACTTTGATGTTTCTAAACCTAATTTAAGTGTTGCTTCAATACCTTACTGAGTTATTGGACAAAGGTTTGTCCTTCTCCTCTATAAAGGTTCATGCTGCAGCAATTTCTGCTCACTATGACTGTGACCCACCATTATTTTCTCAGCCTTTGTTTAAGCAATTCCTTAGAGGGGCAAAGAATATAAGACCCGAGCTCCTACTCCTGCTTGGGATCTCAATTTTGTGTTGGAGAAACTCACTCTACAACCTTTTGAGCCTGCAGCATCGGCAGAGTTGAAATATTTATCATGGAAGACTGCTTTTTGTTGGCCATTACCTCTGCGAGAAGGGTTTCTGAATTACAGGCCCTTATGGCAGTTGAGCCTTTCTTAATTTTCCACAAGGATAGGGTGTCTTTACTAACCCTTCTTTTATGCCTAAAGTGGTTTCTAGTGTGGCTTTAAACCAAACTATTCATTTGCCTACTTTTTATGCAAACCCCAAAATAAAGGGGAAAGGATTTTGCACACTTTGGATATACACAGACAGTTGCGATATTATTTGAGCAGAACTAAAGGGTTCAGGCAGTCTCAGCAGTTGTTTGTTTCTTTTGCTTTGGGTTCTCAGGGCAAACCTGTTTCAAAACAAACTATTTCTAAGTGGATTGGTTTTGTATTGCTTTCTGTTATTCCCATCATGGTAAGGAGATTCCAGCTGGGATTAGGCCTCATTCCACTAGGGCTACTGCCACTTCTACAGCTTTTAAGGGGTGACTACTAAAGATATTTTGGAAGCAGCTACTTGGAGTTCAGTGCATACTTTCTCTAAGCATTACCACCTTCCACTTTACTCTAAATCTAGGGCTGGATTTGCCACTGCAATTTTACAGGGCATTTTGGCAGCTCCTAATGTTTTATAGTTTTGCCATCCTCCCTTACCTCTGCTTTGGGATTCTACCCATATGTAAGGACTGCAGCAATGTGAGATGAAGAACATAGTACAGTTTTGTACCTACCATAAATGTAGATGTTCAAGATCCACATTGCTGCAGTCCTCCCTCCTTCCCCTCTGTTGTTGGAGGTGGTGGTGTGGTTTGTGTTGTACATATTGTAAATATGGTTGGTGCACGGGTGGTTGGTTAGTTTTTGCTGGTTTTTTGGCTGTGGCCTTTCTTGTTAGGGCCTTCTGACATCTGGGGCAAGAAAAGACTGAGGAAATGACGTCGGTCATGCGCTTTTGTACCCTGACGTCCTGATGTCAGTTTTAAGCGCCTTGACCGACGTCAGCCTAATACTTTGGTATTCGGGCCGACCGAGGACAGCGGACTACCCATATGTAAGGACTGCAGCAATGTGGATCTTCGAACATCTACATGTATGGTAGGTACAAAACTGTACTTTTTGGCCCAGACAGCATTGGTTCCCTCTCCTTATGCATTTAGCCAAGGGCAATCATCACAAGTTACTTCACAGGATGGGTCTTCTCAAACAGCACAAGGAACCTCTTATCCAGACCTACCTGTCCACTCTTGAATTGACACTGTGGGGGGTTTATATCAGATGATTGAAAGCTGAGAATATCGAAGCTCCAAACCTCAAACTGTAAACCTCAAAACTGGAAAACATTGAGGCGTAAAGTGGAGATCGCCATAGAGTGCGGGAAGGAAAGATTTCCCTTTACTGCACTGTGGTGAGATCTCGGAGTTGGTATATTTAAGTAGCGGGGGTGTGGAGTGGTTTTTGTGTTGTTTTGGGTGTGTACTGTTTTTTTTTTTCACGTTCGATGTTTTCCAGCTTCGAGGTTTTCAGTTTGAGGTTTGGAGCTTCGATATTCTCAGCTTTCGATCATCTGATATAAACTCCAATGTGGGTGATAGGATTTTGATTCCCTATGGGCACCTTTTTTTTGAGGACGTGTTTAGGGTTCTGCAGGCAGCCAGGAAACCCACTACTAGGAAATCCTACTTGTCCAAATGGAAGAGGTTTTCTGTCTGGTGCCTTTCTCGTAACCTGAACCCACTTACTGTGGATGTTCCTTTGGTTCTTTCTTATTTGTGTGAATTGCTCAATGCTGGGTTGGCAAATTCTTCTATTAAAGCTCACCTCTCAGCTATTTCTGCATGTCTGCCTTTAACTCTTCCTTTGGAATCTAGGTTTGAGGCCAAACAGTTTCCTAAAGGCGTCCTTCATATTATGCCTCCCAGGAAGCCTGTTCCTCCTTCCTGGGATCTTAATTTTGTTTTGCAGAAATTGACTCAGGCTCCTTTCAAGCATGCAGCTTCAGCTTCCTTACAGCATTGTTCTCGGAATACTGTTCTTTTGTTAGCCCTTACCTTTGCAGGATGGGTGTCTGAACTACAAGCCCTTATGGCTGTTTCCCCTTTTTTTAGTTTTCATAAGGACAGATTGTCTCTTCGTACCAATCCTTTTTTATGCCCAAGGTGGTGATTGAGTTGTCTCTTAATCAGTTTATTAATTTAACCACTTTTTTTCCCTTCTCTGCAATCAGCTGGTGAGAAGGTATTGCACACTTTGGATGTGCATAGACAACTCAGATTTTATGTGGACAAAACTAAAGGTTTTAGAAAATCTGATCAGCTTTTTGTTTCTTTTCATCCTAGATCATTAGGTTTGGTGGTTTCCAAGCAGACCATTTCCTCTTGGATTTCTAAAGCCATTTCTTTTTTGTTCTTATCGTGGTAAGAGCCTTCCTTCTGCATGTAAGGCTCACTCTACTAGAGCTGTGGCTTCTTCACTGTGCTGCTTTTTTCATACTAAATCTATACCTGGTCTTCTGTGGATACCTTTACCAGCATTATAGGTTGGATGTCGTATCCAGGGCCAGAGCTGGTTTTGCTAGGGCCATTCTTTATGGGTTCCTAGAAGGCTTTGTTGGCCCTTCCGCCTCCCTGTCTTTTTCCTGAGCTTTTGCACTCTCCCTCATGTTAAGATCACTGCAACCGTGAAATGGAAGGACATAGTGTAGTTGTGTAAAATCTTACCATAATAGTAGATGTCCCACTGTTACTGTTGCAGTATTCACTCCCTTCCTTCTCCCCCTGATCTTTTATCCCATTGGATGTGTATGTTACCCACTGGTATCCTAGGGCTGGATTCCTCCTGGGGCTCTCATTTCTGAGGATGATAAGTCCAGATGTCACCTTTATGCCCAATGCCTTGCACAGAGAGCATAATTGTGATATCCGGCATATCAATAACAACCTAAAGGCTTTGGTATACTGGCCGGGCGTAGGGCCACCCTTTGCAGGGAGTCCCTCATATTAAGAATTCTGCAAAAGTGAAGAGAAGGACATCGACTGTTATGGTAAGATTTTACACAACTGTACTTTCATCACTATAAGTCTGTTTAACTATGATATACTGATATTTGCTAAGGTCTCATTAACATGCTTTGGATAACAGCTGGTTACTATCAAAATTGCATTTCTAGTTAATGATTTCCTATATAAGGACACTTGTATATATGTGGTGCTGTCTATAAGTACATCCTACATGACTTTCAAAAATCCTTTGGTAACTTTTAACCTCAAGTTAACCAAAGGTAAAAGTGGCTTTAATTTGTGGTCTAAATAAATGGAAATAGGTTCTGTTAGGTGTCCAGTGACTTGGAGGGTTATCTATTGATTTACATAACTTGGGTAGAATCTGAAATGAATGTATTTCAGTTATTTCTACCTCAAATTCCCTCTTTGTCATGATTCTGTGCAATAATAACTCATATTACAGAAATACGAAGGAACTTGTCTATCTAATTTTTAAACCCCATTGTTAATTTCAAATGACAAATGAAAAGTCATTAAGCTATCACATTGCTTCACCTTCATAATAGTCCCAGACCATGGTTACATCCCCCTCTCAGCTTTTGTTATATTACATTCTCATATTTTACTTAAGGATGTAAGTGCCTTTCTTTCAGAAGTAGGTCTCTTATTTGTAAAATTGTTGACAATACTATTTCTGTATGTAATGTTTTCAATAAATATATACTATATAAGAGTGGGCTGGGGTTGCGAATGAAATATTTTCTTGTAAACGAAGAGACTCCTCCCGCTCGTTGCATCTGCATTACTTCCCCTTCTTGTAACATACTAATGTTTTAAAGTTAACATTCTCCAAACATCCTTTATATCAGAAACCACAGTAAGCTTGGAAATTAAAAGAAAATGAAGGAGCAAAATTGCAATATTTATTTCAAACCTTAATTTTACTAAAATTCAAATCAAAATTAGACAAATCTACCCTCAAGTTTCCTAAACAATCCATAGGGATATTGAGACCTGCATAATTTGCTGGAATAGAGTCAAGATGACTTTATTAGGATTTGTGTTTCTGCCCCTTACTAATTGGCTTCTAATATTATTATTGAGTTTAGTTGAGGGTGAATCCTGTACTGATTGATCTTCTGTATCACTTGCTGAACAAATGTCAGAAAAGTTATAATCAGTACTGGTATCTGAAAAAAAAAACATGCACATGGCTTGAGAATGGAGCCAAGCAGTTTCATTTTCTTTATTTTTTTCTATGGTATTAACAAAATGAACTGCCTTTTTATGCCAGATAAAAGCAATGCAATCCCTTGTAATAATTATTGCTACTTTTCAGCTACTTATTCTTTCTCTGTTCTGATTCATTTCCTAAAACTTGCAGTTCATGTGGATATTTCCCTTCCAAATTCTTACATTCAGGATAGATAACAAAAAACTACACAGCGGTTGTACAGTTATCAACACATCAGTTCTAAAATAATTTGGATGCAGTCTTTTGGCTAGATCTCTATTTATAAGTAAAGAGTATGTCATCATCACAAACATACGGCTCAGTTTACATATGCAAGCCCTTAGGTGCAATGTTACTGTTTAAATAAGCATTCAGTAAGCATAAATGCCATACCATACCATTAAGCATATGTTTTTAGATGTTGTGGTCCTGGAATGAATGAAATACATTGATCATGGTATTTTTCAATCATTTTCTTGGGTTTCCCTCACGAATGAACACCAGGTCTTGATTTTCCAGTAACAGGAAACAAGTTGCATCATTTCTGTTATTTGGCAAGACCAGACCTGAAGCTCCTTGCCATCTAAGCACCACAATTCAAAGCCCAAAATAAGTTTTGAAAGAGTAATATATTAGAAATCAACCATGAAAAGATCAAATTTCAAGATAAACTGAATTCCCCATTAATGTGCATTCAAATATTTAACAAAGCATTTCATTATATTGACAGTACCTCTCCACAACAACCAATACTCAAACATACATTTTTCAATGTATGTGAATGTGAAATGTGATCATTTACTTCTCAGTATTATGTTAAGTTCTAACTAATTAATGAATAATTCAAATGTATAGTGGTACAAAACTTGCACCCACTACAGTCCTTTGAGGTGAAGAAAAGGATAAGGATTCGAAGAATGTAAGGGACATCTTATTACCTCTATACCTCATTCATGTTGTATACTAATATATGGGGATTGTGCTTCCATGGTTCACATATATGTGATACTATCAATATAGACCCATCTTGCATAAAAATGATTGATATATAGATTTTCTGGTATGATCTGATGTACAGAAACATTTGTTTAAAATGGTATGTAAATGTTAAAATGCATAGAAGTCTTGAATATCATCAGACTCATCCAAACCTAAACATAAAAATAAAAATAAAAATTGCCTCAAAAAAAACGCCCTGTCTTACTTGTGCTCTTAGGTTCATAGGTTCATAGGTTCATACTAGGCTATCTGCCCGAGGGCATTTACAAGCCTAGCCCATCGTTTTGTGGCTTACGCCACCCCTTTAGTATGGGGAACTATACCCATTATTTTGCTGTGCCTCTGTCGAGCAGTGACACTGAGGTAATCCCTGGGGTATATCTGCGATCTCCCATCCATTGGTCAAGATTTCTCTTGAACAAGGCCAGCGAGGTGCTCTGCCTCACATGTACCGGGATTTTGTTCCACAGCATAGGGAGTCTTTGGGTGATGAATCTATCCCTCCAGCACGCCCTATTAATAGCCGTGTCAAGGTTTAAGTCTCCGCCTTGTGGCTCTGATGGATCTAGATTTTTTGAGGTGAAGCATATTCATCAAATCTGGGTTTGACATGGCCTTGTATGTTAGGCAAAGGTCACCTCTGAGCACTGAATAGAGCTGGAGTTCTTTCAGTCGGGCAGCATAGGACAGATTTTGAGACCCTTTATCCTTTTGGTGAGGAACTTTGTGGCCTCCAGCTGCTGCAAGTGTCGGGTCAGATACATTCCGAATGGGGCATTGTACTCAATCATTGGTCTGATGAGTGATGAGTAAAGGGAGACTATGACCCAAATATCTCTATAGAAACATCCAGCCAAATCCAGGTTCTGTCAGTTTCCATAACACAACTAGCAAATCACCTCCCACCCCAGTGCTATAACACCCTCTTTCCCCTACCAGAAAACAAGAATTAAACATATTATCATTTAAACATCCATAGTATATGTAAGAAGAAATCTTTTAGCTTAAAAGTGTATAAGATATGTAGCTGGGAAAAGTGCATGTGGTGGAACACAGCCATGAAAATTATGTGGATGTCAGACACTTTCTATGTACATCCAAACTAAAGTTATAGTTACTTAAGTAAGTTGACTCAGGTTGCTATTTACTTGCTTATTTTAAGTAGAACTAGATCATGAGTGCTGTCAACGTAGCAAAGTGTGGATGGTCCAAATGGAGAAAGACCAAGGTTGCTATTTCTTTACCTGTCACTGGTAACTCTTTCTCAAAGATGGAGTGATCTTGGCATAAGGATATAAAAACAAGGGTTGTAGAAGATAAACTTCATTAAATGGAGGTCCAAGCATGCTTGCTCTGCACAAAATTACTTTAGTTTTACGTTGTTCGTTAAATGACCAAATGTATTGGAAGAATGTGTGGACGTGAGCTATCATCCACAAACTGGTATGACTGACATGTTCCAATACTGACAGGTTATCTTGCAGAGATGATCTGATGTAGAGGTTGATGTACCAAAGCCGAAAACATTCTATACTCATATTTCTGGCATATGACATCCTGTGGGCACAGGAGTATATAAATAGATGGGAGGGTAAGATAGCCAGACTGTCTTGCCACCAGTCGTAATGCAGGATCTTCGCCCCCACTGTTCTGTTTACAGCATTGTTGTTGTCTGCTACCATTTCCTAGACTTATTCAGAAAAATGCTCCATTGTAGAACCACCTTTATTCTTGTATTTTTCTCAGAAAAATGTGTTAATGCCAGCTAAGAGAGGGAAATGTGACTGCAGTAGGCAGATACCTTATAAAGACCTCCATTCCCATGGTTTATTCTGTCTAGAGGCTGGATGCAATTAAAGAAACTGTCAGATCTGACAATTGTTTGTTCCTAAAACTCTCCATACTCTTTCTACTGTAAATACATACTTAGACACCAAATGTCTGAAGTGCTTTGCACAAACTAAAATGTTGGAACCCTCTGGTTTGGATGTCCCACTAGTACGTAAGAAGTTGAAGAAAACTAGGCCTGAACTTTCCACTCCCCAGACTAATCTGGATGCTTCCACTAAGATGATGCAGGGATAAGCAGTACATCCAAATCTTTCTCAGATGCCCACTATGATCCCACCTGAGGCTAGCATTGTACTCTATGATTAGTCTGACTCTCATACATCCAATGAGACTGTGCTCATACTGAAACAGTTAAAAAAGAGGAACTGAGGGTGATCATTTCCAAGGGACAAGAGGGCATACCTTAAATCCTTGTTAGAGAAGAGCAAGTTACCAGATCTGCACTAAAGTATTTTGATGTAATAAACCAATTACTTTAAAATTTATTTATTTTGCATTTTTTTTTAATGTTTTAAATTTATTTGTTAACCAAGTATACCTTCAGGGCACAGCACCCATTTATAGAGGCATCTTAGAAGCACTATCTGGTTAAGTAACTTGCTCAGAGTCACGCAGATTGAAAGTAGAAAATGAAGGAATAAAATCCCAGGATGAAACACATTAACAGTGAATAGACTTAATCTTCTGAGCTAAACTGAGTGGTACAGATACAGTGATTTTGCAAAGAGACTGTTATTCTATAGCTAGAGCATTTACTCACACCCAGAAAGGATATTCTCAGACTGAAAAGTAACTACTTGCAATTGACTTTTACGAAGTTTCCTCTGAGCGTATGTATGTAAATATGTAGATTTGCATCTGTGTGTTTGGGTGTGTATATGGGTCTAGGACTATTCACTGAAACACATTTGACTGTGCACAAATCACTAAAGCTCAATTCACTGAAAACACAATTCACTGAAACACATTTCACTGAAAGTTATATTTGGCCATTTCCCCAATGTAGTGCAACCCTGGAGTTAGTATATATAGTAAGGGGGGGGGGCATAGCCCCCAACTATTTTAAATATATTGAACTATGTACATGGATACTTGCAATTCCAATAAATTACTCTTTTCTGAACATAATATATTTCCAAACTATGCCCCCCACACCTTCCAATGAGGGGGGCGGTGCCCCCCCCACATCCACCCTTACTATATATACTAACTCCAGGGTTGCATTACAGTGGGGAAAAGGACATATATAACTTTCAGTGAAATGTGTTTCAGTTAATTGTGTTTTCAGTGACTTGAGCTTTCAGTGATTTGCGCACAGTCATTTGACTTTCAGTAAAATGTGCTTTCAGTGAATAGTCCTAGACCTGTGTATGTATGTTTACAATCAAAACCTGGAAATGCACCCGGTTGAGTCATCACATCGTCAAACTGGAATAGTGAAAATGAAAACATTTTTCAGACCCCATCTCAAACCATGGTAATGTCGAGAGTTCGATATTTGCCATTTCGACATTCTGCCTGTTGACCTGCATGTGCCATCCAGACATCGATATTCGGGCTTCGATGCAGTAAGGTTCGATGTTTAGCCTCTTGGAAAACCTGGTTTCGACAGTCCACTCAGCCGGTTGCATTTGCAGGTTTTGATAGTAAACCATATATATATATATATATATATATATATATATATATGTGTGTGTGTGTGTGTGTGTGTGTGTATACACACACAAATAGAAAAAGGGAGGGAGATTATAATCAGTCATCAGCTTCCCATTCTTTTCACACTTCCATTACAGATTCATAGATTGTTACTAGGCTAACAACCTGAGGGGGCAGCTTTCCAAGCCTAGACAAGCTTTCCCGAATTAATACTGCCATCCTGTATCCAAATAGGGCATTGAGGGCCAGGCATTTATAAGCTACCTCTATCCATAAGAGACATGGTTGCTAGGCCCAGTGTAAATTTCTGATTCCCCATCCACCGGCCTAGGTTGCAATTAAATTGGGTAATAGATGATCTCAGCTTCACAAGCCTGTTCCATAGGAGGTGCAATCTCTGGGATACACATCTGTCTCTCCAGCTTGTTCTAAGTGCAAGCAAAACAGCAAGAACAAGACACCACTGCAGAAATGTTGTTACATTTTATTCACATAATTAAGCACTTTCATTCCAACCAACATGGAACTTCTTCAGAATCACATGCATTAAACAGACACTATTTGTAAAATATTCAACTAAGTCATCTGATCTCAATAACCAATCACTATTAAAATCTTATATTCAAACCACTAAAACTGTTAATAAGTACATCATAATAAATACAAAATAAATTTATCATAACCCTAAGGACTAGGATATTTGCATTGCATGTGCTGAGGTGTTAATGGTTTTGGAGGTGCTTGGAATTTAGTCAAGGTGTCGCTCAGTAGAAAGAGATTAACTTTGGAATAGTTCCTCAAGGTTTTTGGTTTGGCTTACGGTCAGATCTGACAAGTGAGGAGATTACATTGGGTGAGAAACATCACTCTCCCATGTTTGTGAGTACAAGGTCAAGGATGTTTGTACCCCCAGTAAGAGAATGGACCAATTGTTCCAGGATGTTGGTATTAATGAAGTTTAGGATTTGTAGGACTTGTATATTAGAAATGGTGTAGGATTCCCATACTATAGACGGGTAGTTGATATTCCCTTTGGCAATCATATTGGGTTGAATGGTGAGGGACTGTAGTACATTGAGATAAGTAGCATGGGTTTCCTGGGACATGGAGAGGATCGCATAGGTTGCAAGGATATGGTATGAGACCCTATTTATAGTGAGTTGAACATGTACGAGTTCCAGTGGGTCATACACTTTAACTATTCTGGATGTGAGGTTGTTTTTAATATAAACTGAGACTCCTCCACCTTTACTCCACTCCTGTGCAGTAGCTGGCCTACAGGTGTGAAAGGAATTATAATCTTGCACTGCCAGGATACTGTCCGTATTTTAAGTCATGTCTCCATTACTACACTGATGTCTACACTCTCCAGGGAGAGAAAGGATTGCAGGGAGTGGAGTTGCTTATTAAGACTTCTAGCATTGAGAAGTACTATCTTCAGATATTCCTTCATAGGCTCAGCTCAGTCAGGAGGCTTATCCATTTGGCATAGCCTAAAAAAGGCACTAAGGAGGTGGAAATGGTCTTTGCCAGTATCCAAAAGCCTATAAGGGATAAATGCAGAACATCCTTGGCAACGTAGCATGGTCTGTCAACCATGTCCTCCCAGACCATCAAATATTGTACCCCAATGGATTGACGCTAGAAGCTAAGCCAAGTGTTAAAATCAATCTTCTGTTGCTGCTCAGTGCTAAGCTCATACCTGCCTGAGACACATAATCAGCAAGCTTGATCATGTATTGAGTAGCATGGTTGCCAATTGCCTCAGGAACAGAGATTCAGATTTTAAAAAGATAGCCCTCTAGCCAGTCAAATAAAGGCACAATAAGACTTAAACCAGCAATTTATGGCTCAGTAGTACATAGGCTATCTTCTCCCATCACAAGAGTGCAGACTACAAATCATCATTAAAAACTATTGATTTCGAGCCCAAGTGCTTAAACCATAACAGACACTTAAGATACCAAGTACAATAAGCTTTCACCCCCAATTCTCAGCTCAGAAGGTGGTGTCTACCCTTTCCTCCCATAAGAGTGTAGACCACAAACCACCTTAATGTGAGGTTGTTTTTAATATAAACTGATTCTTTGTTCTGGTTTGGAGCTCAAGTACTTAAACCAGAACAAAGAAACTTTTAGAATAACAGACACAATAAGCATTCAACCAACAATTCCCAACTCAGAGGGTGTCAGCTATGTCTCCTGCCACAAGAGTTTAGACCACAAACCTTCCTAATATAAGATACCTGTTACACAATTTGCAAAATAATTATTTTCTAATTGAACCTAGCCAAGACCTCTTAAAATTCCAAAAGGAGCAAAAAGCTAAAACAAAACAAAATGCAGTATAACAGCAAAGATAAAAAGTACAAGCAACCAAACATTAAATGAATAACTCTAATACAAAATCAAATGCAGACAGAGATCAGCAACACTTAGGCAGAGAACAGCATCATACTGCACTAGACCAAAAGGTGCCATTAAATACTTGGCAATTAAATGAGGAATGCTATTTCTTAGCTCCACCCACTAATTAGCTGGATTTTATTCACTGACTACAAAAGAATACTTTTCTAACTAGCCTAGCCAAGACCTCTTGAGTCTCCAAAAAGAACAAAAAGCTAAAACAAAATTGAATGCAATATGAGTAAAGATAAAAAAAGGAAGTAATCTTAAATGAGTAACTCCAATCCAAAATCAAATGCAGTGATCAGCAACACTTGCCAGATGCAGTGATCAGCAACACTTGCCAGAAAGACAACATCAACAACCATCAATTTAAAACATCCACAAATCACAACCTACCACAAAAGGAAATAAATAGCTTCCTTTTGTGATAAGTTGTAATTTCTGAGACTACAAAGCAAAATGCCCATTTAAGCAAAACAGTTAAATACACTAATTCCATGGTCACAAACCCCATCAAAAGGAAAACACTGTATGGGTCAAAATTCCCATACTATAGACGGGTAGTTGATATTCCCTTTGGCGATCATATTGGGTTGAATGGTGAGGGACTGTAGTACATTGAGATAAGTAGCATGGGTTTCCTGGGACATTTCTCAACACTTTTGGAAATTGACAGCTAGTAATACTACTTCTGTGTATCAGTGATACATGCACTCAATAACAAGAATGCAAAACATTTATATCTATCTACCCCTCTGTATAGCTATAGATGTATATAAAACCAAAATCACGCACTTCAAAGCATGTGCAACTATAACCTAAAACCACAAGACAAAGTGCACAGTGAATACTGTCTCACAGGTGAAATAAGATGAAAAAGTTTTGGACCTTGCAGTGGTGCAGCAAGTAGCATTGTCGCCTCACAGCAACAGGTTCTCCAGTTCAATCCTTGGCTGGAGTGCCTTCTGTGCAGAGTCTGCATGTCCTCCCTGCATTCGTGTGGGTTTCCTCCAGGTGCTCTAGTTTCCTCCCACGTTACAAAGACATGCGTCTGGAGTGCTTCTCCCTGGGCCTCTGCTGAAAAAATTGGCTTCATTCCAAGTTGGACTTTCCCAGTAAACAAATGTTAAATAAATAAATAAATATGTTTTATTATATCCACGTTTAAGCACTTTTGTCCAGTAATTATAAGGACTTCAGAAACTATTAAGCCACTAAGTAATACAGCTTATGTAAAATTCTAGAACATCATGTGACTGGATGAAATCATGTGATTAAAAACATATGATTTAAACTACTTAATTAAACCATGCAATCAAGCCTTATATAAAAATGCTTTCATTAACATTCATTATAGGCATACTAACAACATAATGAAAAATCTGTCATTCAAAACAATTGTTTAAACCAATGTTATTTACTTCTATATAAAACTGTATATAAAAAGTATTAAAAATGTGTTAAAAGAATTGTATAAATATATTTATCTATATAAATATATTCATAAAATGTAACTTGTAGACCCTAGCTACCTTTTATCTCACAATACTATTAACTGAATCATTATTCCAGACTAATCAGCTACTTAGTGTCACTTCCCATGGTCTGCTCCTTGTATTAGCTTTTACTTCTAAAACTAATAAAATGAAACTATTATGTGTCCTTGTATGTTTTTCCTCTTTATGTCATACGTGTGCTTCTGAATGCATTTAAACAGTTGTTTTTCCATCTTACCCACATAGGTTCACAGTTATTTTCTAGACTAATGACCCACAAGGGCCTTTTTAAGCCTAGCCATGCATTCCAAATCTCTAACAAGTTATGGTACCTTTGATAAGTGTGAGCAGGGGCATGGGAGATTAAATATTTACAAGCACGGGCCTGGGAGATGAACTATTTACCAGCTGCCTGTGTGCATTAGAGACATAGGTGTCAAACCAGGGATGGATTTCCTGTTCCCCATCCAGATGTCCAAGTTACACTTGAATTAGGTTAGGGAGGAACTTTGTTTCACATGGATGGGGAGCCTGTTCCAGAGAAGGGGTAGTCTCTGGGATGCAAACCTGTCTCTGCAGCAGATGCTATTTATATCACATGCAAAGTTTAAGTCTTTAGAATTGATAGTTGTGGTGGTGTTTGTTTTGTGGATATGCAGGAGATCCATCAGGGTGGGGTCTGACAATGCCTTGTGTGCCAGGCATAGATCTCCCCTCAAGAGCCTGCAGGAGAACAGAATAAAGGGATAGGGCCTTGAGGCAGTTTGTACAGGGCATGGTAATTGCGTCCTGTATTCTTTTAGTGAGGAACCCCTGTGGATGATCCAATTGTCGGATGTGACTTGTTAGGTACATACCAAATGGAACATTGTACTCAATGATAGGTCTGATGAATGCCAAAATACAGTGGAACAATGGCATCCTTGGACCTGATGTCATACCTGTGTTTATAAGTCGCACAACACAAAAGTTCTATTCTCCCATACAGTAGCTCAATCTTGGAAGAGTCCCCCCTCCCTCTTACTTCTACCCCCCACAAACACACACTTCAGATACTCACTCAAATCATATCTCATGAATAAATGGCTATGCCCATGCAGTTCTTAAATCTCTGAACCTCAGACTGTCCCCCTCTCCACATCCAGCTTAGACTATTCTTGGTACATACAGTACCATCACTGCATGTTTTTGTACCATAGGACGTTATTTGTTTGAGTACCCTACTTAGGGATTGCTGCTAAGGCTGAAATTTATATGACATCATTCTTTTCTCTAATTTCTAAATGTATACTTACCGTTTGTTAAGATTGTACATGAATGTTGAATATTTTCATTATTGTAGTATTAACTTGTACCTTGTTGTGTTTGTAATCTACTATGGAGCTTTTCTCCCCGGGCCTCTACTGTAAATGGACCTACGTCCAGTCGGACTATCCTGGTAAACAAATGTAAAATAAAATAAAAATAAAATAAATTTCCTCACTACTATAGATATGTGATGGTCATATGCTAGATTACTGTCTTTTTCTCCCCAAGTCCCCGACTAATGGGTCAGCTCCTAGGGGTGTTTTGTTAATATGATAGTTACCAGGGGTGGATGACTTTCTCAAAAGATAGCATTATGCATTTATTGGAATTTAGTTTTAGTCCATGGCTCTGACACCAGTTATGTCTGTGTCAGTCCTTCCTGGATGACATCTGTGTCAGCATATTCTATGACTGCTCCTGATTTGCAATCATCTTCAAATTTAGTCAGAGGCCATTGGCATTGGTCTTGACTTCAGAGAAGTAAATGCCAAAAAGGAGCAGTCCCAGGACCAATCTCTGAAGGACTCTGCTTGTGACTGGGCTCTTTGTAGAGGTGAACTCCCCAATTCTAACTTCCTGGGTCCTGTCTGTTAGCCAGCTGGTTATCCACTGCATGACACAAGAGTTTATACCTAACCTCTTGAGTTTGTCAACAATGCCCAAGTGGGATATAGTGTCAAATGCCTTAGCCAGGTCAGCTTAGGCAGTGTGAACCATTCTGACCTCATCCATTGCTTTGATGACCTTCTCAAAGAAGTCCGCCAGGTTGAGTAGGCATGACCTGCCTATGATAAAACCAAACTGGGTTGGGTCCAGTGTCTGGAAATTTCCCATGTCATTTACATGGTCATTTTTTTCCAAGGCTTTGCATATAAGACTGGTAAGATTTATGGGTCTGTATTTTCCAGGGTCTGTAGATGGCCACCTTTGTGCAGAGGGATGAGTGTTGCTGCTCTCTATTTGTGAGAGACAAAGCCTGTTTGGAGGCTACAGTTAAATAGCAATTCCAGATGCCTATTTTTCATACTATTTAGAAGGCATCCTGGGATATTGGCTGGGCACATTGATGCAGTGTTCTGGCCTTAGAGAGGGAATTAAGGACCTGTTCCCTAGTGGTAGAAGGGGGAAGTTATATTTGATGGTATTTCCTGAGGAAATGTTGAGGGTGAGAAAGGGGTAAAGTCAGAGTTGAATTTGTTGGCCAGTAGGTTTGCTATATCTTCTGGCTTTTTTAATTTCTCCAAGTCTTTTGGGTTTCTAATACCATAATGGGAATGGATCCCATTCCTAAGTCAAAGTACAATCAAAGTTCGTGAAATTAGTATTGTTTCAATCTTTGATGTCAGCCAAAAGTGCTCTTCGCAGCACCTGCAGTGTGCCCAGTAATGACTCTTCCTGCAATTTGTACAGGGTTACATGTACTGGTAACATATCTAAATATGACTGTAGATTCTTTTTTATAAGACCTGTTGCTCCTACTACTGTCGGAACTGTGTATCTTTCTTCCACATTGCTCTCATTTCTACCTGCAGATCCTGATATTTTGACTTTGTGCGTCTCTGTTCACAAGGCACTGTAGTCACTAGGTGTGATGATTTCAGTGATCAATGCTACTTTTGTTTCTGTTTCATGGACCACTATATCTGGTTTTCTAGCATCTACCTTTTGAACTGTTAGTAATGGATGGTCCCATGTGATGTAAACTTCATCATTTTTTATGATGCTTTGTGGCTCATGTTTCCAGTGTTATTCAGCCACTTCAGTACCATAATGCTTGCACAATCCTCAGTGCAACAATCTTGCCACATTATTATGCCTTTCAGTATGTCTCAACCAGCAACAAGGTGTGTGACTGTTTCCAGTTCGGTTTTACAAAATGTGCATTTGTCTGTTTCTCCCACATGTTCAATGAACTGGCTCAGTATAGGTGGCTCCATTGACAATGAGCTCTGCACATAATTGTGTATGGCCTTTGAGGTTCCAGACATAGCTAAAGAATGCCTTGTGGTTGTCCTTGGCCTAGGAGGCCAAATTTACCTGAAAATTGGCTTTGGTAGTATTTATTTGTCCTCTGTGTTGTCAGTTTAGTTTAATGACAGTACTTTTATTTTTCTGGATGCTACACCTCTTAATTTTTGCCATGATTTTCTTCCCTCCTTTACCATTTGGGTTAGGTTGTAAAAAAGAGCTAACATGTAAAGTTGGGCTTTCATTGAGTTGCCGTTTAATAATCACAATACAAGATGACCATCCTACCAGTTTCAGCAAAAGCCTTCTTCAGTGCTAAGTACAAAAAGTGAAAAATACCTTATATAACTACACAATATATCTAAAAAATAAAACACACCCCCTTCTCCCAAAGCCACCCAAATTACATATTACATCATTTAAACCAGGGGAAAACAATGCCCCTAATTTAAAGATCCATATCTGTTCTTTTTTGTTTAATAAATCATTCCAACCCAAATTATTAGATCCTCTAATACAAATACGATCAAAGGCAGTAAAACTAAATGTTGCTGTAGGATGCTAAAAACATGTTTATATAAAGCATTAGATATTCTCTTGTTTCTGATGTCACTTAAATGTTCAAATATACATAACTTAAACTGTCTAAATGTTCGTCCTAAATAGAAAGCAGAACATATGCATTCAACCAAATAAAGACCCATTCAGAAACACAATTAACAAAAATTTGAATATCAAATATAACAGATGTATTAACAGATGAAAATTGTTCTATTTTCACAACATTTTTTCTAGCTGTACAGTGTTCACAGGGAAAGCAACTTACCAAAGGTGTAATTTCTATAGATAACTGACCATTGACATCCAAATGAACAGTGTTTTAAAATGATTTAAAAAATTTCCAATAGTTTTACCCCTTCTATATGTAAACATACACCGCATTTGGCAGCAATTTGGTCAATTTATTGTCAGCCAAAAGTATTCCCCAATGTTTATTAATTAAATCACAAAGCAACCTGGTATTGCTTCCAAAACTGGTGACCAACCGGACATCTCTATCATGTTTTTTTCCTGGATATTAAATCCTAATAAGGTGGCCCTATCGGCAGACTGAGTGAAACAACAAGCTCATTGTATAACAGCTTTTTTATAGCACTAACTCGAAAGCTAGCTGCAAATTCTTCACTATGTTTTTGTAACACCTCCACAGGAGAGAAAATTCTCTTAGCCTTAGAAACCTGGGATTTAGGAATATTATATTATAATATTATTAACAATATCTAAATCTTCCCCCCTTCAAGTAAAAACTGGTGTCCCCCAAGGATCCATTCTTGGACCTCTACTTTTTAATATCTTCACCAACTCACTTTACTCCTCTTGTCCTCAGTCTATCATTGTCCAATATGCAGATAACTCTACAGTCATCACCATTGCTAACTCCCCCTCCAAACTCCTATCATCTACCCAGACATCCTTTAACTCAGTTGAGAAGTGACTCAAAAAAAAACAGCTTATCCTCAACTCTAAAAAAACAAAATTGCTACTCTTTCTTTCTAAATCTGTTAACTACATCAAATCTTCCTTTTCGATAACATCCTTAAGCAATGCTCCTATAGAAGTTGATTCTAGCACAAAACTATTTGGCATCACCATTGATGATCAACTAAAATTTGATCTACACATTAACAATTGCATCAGAAAAACCCATCAGAAGCCAGGAGTCCTGTACAGGAATAACAAATTCCTCATCACTGAAGCCGGACATACTCTTACTCATGCTTATCTTCTACCTTATCTAACTTACTGTTCCCAAATACTCACACATCTGAATGCCTCCCTACTTACCAAGCTAGAATCGACCTATCACAAGAAAACCAGACTCACAGCTAAACAAACATAGGAATCTCACCACTGTCTCTCCCTAACATACCCGAATTGGCTCGAAGTACCTCACATGCTACTCCAATCTCAGCTCCAAATTATACACTCCATTATATATCAACCATGTTTCTGCCCAGTTTTATCATGTCTCATCTTCCATTACTCTCCTACCAGACATCTCCGAAGTGCAATCCAAGCCCTATTAAAGGTTCACAAACCAAACTCTAAGATGGGCCGCAACTTATGTAGCTACCACTCCTCTATTGTATAGAACAAACTCCCTCTAGAAATAAGGAATCTTACACACCCCAAACAATTTAAGCTAGCCACCAAAGACTACTTTAAAAAACACTGGATCTGCCACTGTTCACACCCTCCCTGACCACCATCAATCTACTTAGTACTGATTAACCAATACACAGCATGAGCAACTTACTTCCTATACTATCTAATAAACTCCTAAACTATACTCTGCCCTTAGAACTCCAGATTACCATATACTTATCAAACCACTGCTACTTACTTCCCATGCTAAATTGTTACTCTCATTCTATTTGACATTAGTACTGTATAATTTGACAATTACTGTATTGATGATTGTATCCTCCTAAATATTTCTTGTGTTATTCTAATGTTTGAATCTCTCTATTGCTATTGTAGCATTTTATATGTACATCTTGGAGCTTTTCTCCTTGGGCCTCTGCTGAAAAAGGGCTTGAGCTCAGTCAGACACTCCCAGTCAACAAATGTAAAATAAAATAAAATAAATAAATAATATATGATGGATGATAACTATTGGCATCCAATAGGGAATTATAATGGAACTCTTTTCGAAATAAAGAAGTTTCAAGCATACCATCAACCCTTTTGACAACCTAAACATCCAAAAAAGAAATTTCATTAATATCATAAGAAGCAGTAAATTGTAAACCTCATTTGTTGTCATTCAAATATTGTATAAATTATTTCAAATAAACCGCATCAGATTTCCGCACTAGCCAGCAATCACCTAGATACCATCTCCAAATATCTATTTCTGCCAGATAGATGTTATGGCTGGCATCATATGTTTCTTCTGTATAGCCCATAAAAAGGTCAGCATAAATGGGGGCAAAAGAAGCCTGGATTGCTGTACCTTTTAACTGCAGGTAACCATCAACATTAAAATAAAAAACATTTTTGGTCAAAACGTGCTCAGTTAAACATAACAGAAATGTATTAAATCCAGGGCTATATAAACCTACCCTGTTTAACCAAAATTCTACAGCTAACAAGCCAGCCCATTCTGGAATGTTAGTATATAATGACTTGATATCTAATGGGCACATATACCATGTTGTTTCCAATTGCATATCCATTAATATATTGAGAAATTCCATTGTATCTTTAATCCTACATCAAACTCCAGTTAATAAGGGTTCCAAGTACTTAGTGAGAAAAGCAGAAAGATGCTCCATTAATGAGCTATGACCCAATACTATGAGTCTGCCCAGGGGATGCAAAGAAGTTTTACGAATTTTAGGTAACGTAAAAATATTGGGGAGTAGGGTCAGTTACTATCAAATGGTACAACATACTCTAATTAATGATCCCTTCCTCAAAAGTCAGAGTCAAAAAAGCATCTATATCCTTTATAAAATACAATGTGGGATCCAAAACCATCTTCTGATAGAACTGTGTATTCATCAACTGATCAGCATCTTCTTGTACTACAAATTCCAATCCCAAACCACTGTACCCCCATTGTCTGCATTGTTAATGACCACCTTATGATTATCTCTTAAAGACCATAATGCATGATGTTGTTCAGGGGTTAAATTCCTCTTAGGACCCAATTTATAACAAAAATTGAAATGTAAATCTTTTAATACATTTTGCTGGAACACAGAGCCATATTTTTTCATAGGTGGGGAGAAAGAGGATGGCCTAAATGTAAACTGTATTTCACCCTGTAAATCTTTATTATCAAAATACAACTTCAATTTTCTACAAAAGGACAAACCATCATTGACAAAAATCTCTTCAGTCACCGAGTATGTTGGAACAAACACAAGGCCCTTATTAAGCACCTCTGATTTGGCCACAGTCAATGTAGTTTGAGAGACATTATGTAAAATGGACATAAAATCTATCTGGGCACCATCAGCCGGATCAATGCATCCTATGTGTTGACTTCTTTTTAGATGTTTTCGTCCAGCCATTTTGGTACCCATAAAGGGTTTTTCTTTTTAGCCACTGGCAACTTACTAACAACTTCATTGTCAGTATCAGTGACGGAGGATGATTTCTCCACTGAAGATTCCATGCCCCCTAAAGGTTGTTTAAGTATTAACCTAGGTCTTTTCTTAAAACCTCTGTTAAGACCCTGGTCCTGAGATTGTGTTTCTCTGCCCATTGCAAATTTAACTGATTTACAAATAGCAAAGGCTTTGCCCCCAAATAGTCAGCAGTATCTCTTTTAAATGTTTTAACATTGCGGGCTTGTAATTCACATTTGTAGGAAACCAGCACCGAAGAAAAAAGCCCAAACTGTTCTGCATGTTTCTCAAAAGATTTAACTTGCTTAACCTCATGCATGTTTGTATTTAGCAATGAAGAAGGCTTTTGCCAAAACTGGTATGTTGGTCACCTTGTATTGTGATTGTTAAACAGTACACATTATTAAAAAGTGTTGGTTGTGCTGCCCTATTTTTTTTTTTTGTTCTTATGATTTTTGGCCCTGCACCATTGCCATCTTGCATACTTTGTGCTTTTACACCTGCAATGAGTTGCCCAAAGTGGGATGTCATACTGAAACACAAGATTCTGCAAAACTAGTTGAATCCTTAACCAGTGCAAATCAGAACTGTAAAAAAATAGTGTTAGAGAATTTCAGTTTTTTCTGTGTGTCATGTTAATGTGATTCATTTATAGTATAACAGTTTTCTGCAATTGTGTCTTACCTGCAACTTACTGTTTTCCTAACTGTACTGACACACTGTTTCAGTACTCCTCCCTCATAGCACATTACCTCAAATTGTAGCCAACAAAATGGGACATTACATGCATTAAAGGAGTCAGATTTTATTCTATAGCTTTAAAACCACATGACATTTTTGGAATAGTACTGATTGCCATTTTCTGAGGAGCAATTCATCTTATCCATAGAGTAAACATTAACAGCTTGCAAATTCAGTGAATGAATCTAAATATTTCTGATCCTGGAAATACAAGTATTTCATAGCCAAAATAAAGTCGTATCTCGTGTGCTTTCCCTTACTCCATGAACCCTCATACTTGTTTTCTTAGTTCATTTTTCCATATTCTTGAAATGGCCTTGTTCTTTCTTTACAGTTTAGGTAAAGCAGGAGTCAGCTTTATGACTACTTGGTGCTGTTCTGTGCCCTAAAATCCACATCCTGTACCCCACCTGCTTGCTGCAAGTCTTGAACTGCACTTCTGCTACAAAGAGCAGTGCACACCTGATGGCAAGATATAATAAGTTCACTCCCCGTGTTTTCACTGTCTGTGTCAGATACCACTTTGGTTTTGTCAGCTTGCATTGTTTTCCCCTGGTCTGCTATGGGGTACCCAGGTTATATATATGTATTGATATTTTATTGACTCATGCTTGTCATTGGGACCGATATCAGTCCATTGGACCATTAGCAACTTAAACTACTGAATAACTACTTTGCCAGGTATAGAGAGGTATTGATATATACTGTTTAATAATCACAATATAAGGTGACCAGAATACTGGTTCCTGTTGCTGTTAAAGCAAGATGTATTGTTTCACTAATATTCCAATTGTACTGTAAGGCATCTTTCCTGTTGTTGTAGCTCTGTCATAGGCAAGAGGTTATTGCATCTTCATAATCATGCCAGTTGGCATGCCATGGCAGAATGTATTACCCTAACAAACTTCACATTTTTGCACCACCTCAATGAGGAAAGACTAGAGGAACTGTGCTATCCAGACAATTTTTCTTTAAAAAGGAAGTATCTGTTAATTGGTAGAAATCCACCTCAAACCTGCAGAATTTCAAAGGTTCACACTCTGAACCCACAGGTCTCAAACTCACATTCCTTACTCTATTAGTCCAGTGCAGAGCCGCTACACTATGTCTACAGTGAAATAAGGATAAGCAATTGACATGGAAATAGTACCTACCCTCTTCTCATCTCCCAACATCAAAATGGTATGCTACCTGTTAAGCTACTAATACCATTTCCCTGGATTAACCCAAAATACAGGTCTGCTTTTGTAAAGTAGCGGTCTTCCTTGTATCCCATTTCATTTCACCTGAGCACAGTAGCTAAGAATGGTTAGCCGGCTGTAATAAACTGACCATGTCTATGTATCTAACATATATGCTTGCTCTTGTGGTCTATGTTGTGACTAAAGTACTGCCAAGAAGGACCAATTCATTTAACCAGGTCAACAAGTACATTTAAAAAAAAACAACTTTTATTTTACTGTGTGACTTAACAATTCAAATTACACCAGTGCATGGGTGGAGGTGGGAGTGTGGGAGTTTGTGTGTGTGTGTGTGCGTGTGTGCGTGTGTCAGAGAGATATTGATATTGTACAGATTACAGAACATACAATTTAGGACAGTGAAGTTAGCTTTGCCTGCTAAATACAGTATTAAAAGTACAAGTTTAAATACTGACTGTAGCATGTATTTTTCTTTCATTGCAGGCTGTGGAATAAACCTGGCCCTAAGAGGACTGGAATCTTCAGAGGAATTCTTTTATAGAATAGCCACTGCAGTAGACCAAAATGATGTCTTTGAAGCACTTTCTGCCAAGATAAGACATGCAAAGCAGATATCTGAAGACTTCAGGCAGAATGGAATACCAACTACAATGTTTGAATGAAGAGATTCTGGAAAGAAAATGCATTTGTGCAAGGAATGCATCATGTAATTGATGAGGCCTAAAGACCAAATGGACTGGAATTACAACTGCTAGGAAGTAATCACTTTGCACAGCAGAAAACCCAGACTGTATGGTTATTTTAACAACACACATTGTCCAGCTGTGGTAACGCTTGTGGCCGTTCATCTTTGGATGGTTTAATGGTTCTATGAGGTCTTGTGAAGAGAACTCCAGAAGAAGGAAGCAGTTATATTTTGACTACTCAAATTCACTCGAGTTTTGCAAAGAAAAAACTTTGTCATATGTGATCTATTAAATTTGACATATCCCTTGAATTCTAATAAAATAACAGGAAAAAAGTTACATATCAGCCTAAAATTATTCTAGGGTCTCCTTTTTGCCCTTTCATATTCATAAAAGTGTTTATTTACAGACGTAGTTTCTTCTAGTCTGGTGGAGAAGCTATGGCTTCCATTAGTCATGTCAGTGCTGCTGCTTTGCCATTCAGGAAGGCGTGGTCCTGCCTCTCTTCACCTAATGCAGGAGTTAAATACCTCATCTTCCAGTGCCACACCCGACACCCCTTCATTAAAATGTAGAATTTTGAAAGTCTCATATAGACCCATGTCTCGAAATGGCAGTATAAGCAAATGGCTGATAAATTCTTTAAACATGAGGGACAAATAAGGTAGCTACTTAATAAAGAATGGGTAAAATTTTGGATAAGTAAATTGGTAACATTTTGGCTAAGTAAATAGTAAAGCACTGACTGCCACACCAGATGACAATGATTGTTTGAAAAAGGACCTGTGCATCTCTGAAGGTGGTCAACAAGAGTCAGTGTCCACAGCATGCTGGCACCTTCAGGAAGGTAGTGAGGGTTGCAAGATGCTTATGACTTCTTGTTTAGCTGGTTGTAGTATATGACTATCTGCATTTGTGCTTGTGTGTGTGTGTGTGTGTGTGTGTGTGTGTGTGTGTGTGTGCGCATGTGTCTGTGTGCATGCACGTGCCTGTGCGCGTGCACCTGTGAATTTTTTTTTTTTTTACCTTAGGAATTAACTGAATGTAAAGAGAAAGAAATGTGCTGTGCTTAGTCCCTGTGTGGATCCTTTCTTGTGTGATGTCAGGCAGTTCCAATTTAGGATCAAGGCACTAAGGTCTCTAAAAGAGCATGTTCTTACAGTCGAAGTCTATGTGAAAACCTTAAAGAAAAGGAAGTATTTGATCAAATATAAAGTATCACTGAAATTTAAAAACTTAGTCATACCACTTTAGATGTTTTTGGTGAAGATGACACTTTGACCACATTTTTCAGCTAAAGGCCACACATGTTCATTTATTTTCAGACATGATATTCTTAAAATAAGAAGCGGGCTCTGAAATATATGAATGCACACACGGGCTCAGTTCTACTGAATGAACTGCCAGCTCTTGCTTAGGGCTAAATAAAAGGGCCGTGATTATGTGGATGAGACCGTGGACATGTGGCAGTTTTTTTATCTTTAGTATGTACTGTGCTAAGCGTCCACTTTCAGTGGCCTTCTACCATTAAAGAAAACCTCTCTTTGTACTTTTTATGGCACTTCATGCAAATAAAAGTTTTCATGGGACAATTTTTAGAAAGAATATGAAATAATGAAAAACATATCTATGTATTCAAGCACTGCATACTAGAGCACACACACACACACACACACACACTTCCTAGAACTATTACTGTGTGTGTAATCACAGAGGATCGTACACACAATTTTTTTATGGGAGCTCAGGGCAATAGTGTTAAACTGAGCAAGCAGGTTTGACAGACTAATTGGATTCAAAATGACGACTTTCCTCAATGGTTCAAAACAGGGAAAATGCTGTAAAATGGCCAAATAACTCTGGATACGAAGAAGTGCACATGAAGGCAAACTAGACACAGAAGCAAGATCAGGGTGCATACATAAGAAAAAGGATTTTGTGCCTTTGTCTGTGTTACTAAGTCTAGTGTTAAGCATCCAGCTTCTGTTCCTTTCCACACTTAACCTGTTCCAAGTTTTACTGTTTATCCCAGGTGGCATCACAGACAACTATCTTATATCAATTCATGTTAATTCTTTTGTTGATGTATTCCTCAGTTATCCATCTTTAACTAAAGTTTACTAGTTAATGCAATGCTACTTAACTTGCCCAGTATGTAACAAGCTGTTGATACTGTGTGTGGAAGGAATCCTTCTGTTTAACTACAAAGAGCACTTTAAAATGCCACATTCACCAGTGAGTGAAACAAAAATGGGTACAGAATTCAGATAAACATATGAAGTTGTACGTGGCAGGAAGTGCTACTACCCTCCCAACCAACAGAAGAATTATGTGACTTCAGTAATGTCTCTGATGTGAGATAATGTGTACTAAAACACTGCTGATGTTTCATACAAATGTAAATGTGAGTTGTTGTCAAGCCGAATGCTGCATGTTTGGAAGTTGTTTTAGAAATAGCTGATATAAGTTATCTTCCTGACAATTAAATGAGCAGGTTACGGCAGTCATCATGAACAGTAAGAATCAGTTCATTTAAATGTGTGTATGATTATTTCAGTCGTAAGAGTTTGTAGTCTAGAATGTTATACAGAACACAGTCTTCAGTAAAACTTGCTATAAATAGTTGCCATATTAAATTAGCCTCATTATTGTTCTTTGGAAATGCTATTAATGTGACAATATTTTACTTTTTTCCCTGTATAAGTAAAAACAGAAACAAGACTCTGTATTTAAAATGGTAAAGAGGCAGTTCACCAAATAATGTTGTTGTTAAGCACATGAATGTAAGATAATAAATAATAATGGTTATTTGGACAACATACATGTAGGCTTTTTTTTCAAGTGTCAAAAAGATTTCATGCATTGTACTTCACAATTACCTTCCACAAAGTATGGTCATGGAACAAAATACGTGATTATGCTATAATGAAATTAATATTTTGACGTATTGGGGCTTTGTGCAGCACTATGTCTAGTGTTTTTTCTTATCGCTTTATTCACATGAAGCAACAGAAACAAAAATATCGGAGTCAGTTAAAAATCTAATTCCTTTGAGCATGAAAAACTGCGTATCCAGTTACTTTGAAAACAAGCTCCGATAGCCTATTCTCTTCAGAGATAAGCAGAATGCAACCCCAGTCAAACTGTAAGCCACAGCGCCATCTTGTGTCTCTGGGAAGGCATTCTTCAAGTCCAGTATTAGCTTTATGGTAAAGTACAGTTTTGTACCTACCATAAATGTAGATGTTCGAGTGTATACCCTGCTGCAGTCATCACACTTGGGTTATCCTGCCGTCAGGTGGTCCCGCAGTCGGCCCAAATTCCAAAGTCTTGGTCCGGCGTCGGTTGCTGTCGCTTCTTCCCTGACATCAGTGCGCCAGGGGTATATAAGAGGCATCTGACGCCATTTTCTTCAGTTTTTCTTGCCCCAGATGTCCGGTGCCCCCAATAAGTAGGCAAAATATATATATATAAATACATACAGCATTATAAAAATAAAACAATACATTTAGGCACAAGCAAATACACCACAGAGGTAGCATAGGATAGAGTGGTAGAGATAAGTTCAGCTAGTTCAGAGGGGATGGAGGGAGGGTAACCTGGACTGCAGCAGGGTATACACTTGAACATCTACATTTATGGTAGGTACAAAACTGTACTATGTTCATCGTGTTACCCTGCTGCAGTCATCACACTTGGGTAGAATCCCAAAGCTAAGGATGGGAGGTGGAGTCAAACAGGATTAGAGGAGGCTAGAAGGCCCTGAAAAACTGCAGTGGCGAAGCCAGTTCTAGTCTTAGAGTAAAGTGGTAAGTGATAGTGTTTGGTGAAGGTGTGTACTGAACTCCAAGTTGCAGCTTCCAGAATATCCTTGGTAGGCACCCCCGTGAGGAAGGCTGTAGATGTAGCTGCTGCCCTTGTGGAGTGGGGCCTAATGCTAGCAGGAACTGGTTTTCCATGGTGGGTGTAGCAAAAACGTATGCAATGTCCTATCCATTTGGAAATGGTCTGTTTTGAGATAGCCTTTCCTTGTGATGCTGTAGCATAGGATACAAAAAGCTGGTCAGATTTTCTGAAAACCTTAGTTTTATCCAAGTAGTAACGTAGCTGCCTGTGAATGTCCAAGGAATGCAGGAGTCTTTCTCCTTTGTTCTGTGGATTTGGAAAGAAGGTAGGTAAATGGATGGTTTGATTTAGAGCCACACTGGATACCACCTTAGGCATAAAGGAGGGGTTAGTTCGTAGAGAAACTCTGTCTTGATGAAAAATGAAGAAAGGTTCTACTGCCATAAGAGCCTGAAGCTCTGAGACTCTTCTGGCTGAAGTAATTGCTAGCAGCAGGGCAGTCTTCCATGATACAAACTTTGTCAGCTGAGAAAGCTGGCTCAAACGGGGGTAGCGTAAGTTTTTCTAGAACAAACTTGAGGTCCCAAGTTGTTGTTGGTGCTCTCCTGGGAGGCCTAATGTTTTTGGCCCCTCTGAGAAACTGCCTTAGAAGTGGATGTGAAAATAAGGGAGGATCCGTGTTGTAGTGAGTTGAAATAGCTGAGGCGTGGATTTTAATAGATGAAAAAGAAAGTCCTTTATGTAACATCTCAGTTAAATATTGTAGAATCTGAGGTATGTCCGGCAGAAGGGTATTTTGGCGTTTAGCTTGGTTCCAGGCGCAAAACCTTTTCCATTTGTCTGAGTAGGCTTTCCTGGTGCTGGGCCTCCTGGCCTCCAGAATAACATCCATAACAACTTGTGAAAGAGGAGCTGGCTGGTTGCTTAGGAGATTTGCCATGCAGCCAAATTTAAGGTTTTGAGCTGGCTGTGTAGAATCTGACTGTCTTGCTGTGTGAGCAGATGAGAAATTTGTGGTAAAATCCATGGTGGGCCCTGGGCCATATTCCTTAATAGTGAGTACCAGTGCTGGTGTGGCCAGTCTGGGGCAATGAGTATCATTCGTGGTCTCTCCATCCTGACTTTCAGCAACACCTTTGTGAGAAGGGGCAATGGAGGGAAGGCATATACTGACAGCATTTTCCAACTGAATGAGAGTGCATCCACTTTCCAAGCTTGATGGTGAAATGTCCTTGAGCAAAATTTTGTTAGCTGATAGTTTTGGGGGCTGGCAAACAGGTCTATGTCTGGGTGTCCCCATTTTTGAGTTATCATTGCAAATACTTGTGGATCTAGTTTCCCCTCGTGGGGATCCATGATTTTTCTGCTTAGGTTGTCTGCCAATGTGTTCTTTTTTCCTGGCAGGAATTGAGCTTGTAATTGTACTTGGTAAGCCAGTGCTGTGTTCCACAAAATCATTGCTTGCCTGCATAGAGGCTAGGAGTGTGTACCCCCTTGTTTGTTTATGTACCACATTACTGTGGTGTTGTCTGTCCTTATTATAAGCTGTCGTGGATGTAAGAGGTCCTTGAAGGCTGTCAGGGCATTCTGTACAGCTAGCATTTCTTTTTGATTGATGTGCAGATTTCTTTGATCTGCAGTCCATATGCCTTGTCCTGCCATGTGTGCCCCCCAGGCATAGTCCAATGCATCTGTTGTCATAGTTTGCCTGGCTGGGGGTAAGGTGAAAGGCTGACCCTTGTTGAGGTGACATGCCTGTGACCACCATAGAAACTCTTGTTGAAGGCAGGGAATGAGAGGTATCATTGTTTCTAAGCTGTGGCTGTGTTGATTCCATACGCTTTTTAGGTACCATTGTAATTTCCTCATATGCAGTTTTGCAAATGGTATTAGTAGTATGCAAGAGGCCATGAAGCCCAAGGCCTGCAGAATTTTTCTTGCAGGGAGTTGGGTCTTTGTTGCCATTGTTTTGAAGTATTGAGTTAGCTGTAGTTGTTTGTCTGGCGTCAGGTAAGCCATCTGGGCCATTGTATTCAAGCTGGCACCCAGGAATGTCATATTTTGTGAGGGCACTAGTTTTGATTTCTTTTCGTTTACTGTGTACCCTAGGCAACTTAGAAGGTGTTTTACAAAAGCCAGATGATGTAAGAGTGTGTCATTGCTTTCTGCTTGGATGAGGCAGTCGTCCAGGTATGGATATATTTGAATTCCTCTTTGTCTGCAGTATGCAATTACTGGTGCCAGGCATTTTGTGAAGACCCTGGACACAGTAGATAAGCCAAAGGGCAGTGCAGAGAATTAGTAGTGGGTTGAACCTGCAATGAAGCGGAGGTATCTTCTGCAATTTTGTCTGATGGGGACATGCAGGTATGCCTCCTTGAGGTCCAACGTTACTAGCCAAGCTTTCTTGCCCAACATGGGAAGAAGCTGCTGTAGTGTTAGCATCCTGAATTTGGGTACTTGCAAGAAGGTGTTTAGAATTGAAAGGTCCAGAATGGGTCTCCAAGCATTGTCCTTTCTGGGGACTAGAAAGAGCCTTGAGTAAAATCCTTGGCCTTGCTCCTGTGTAGGTACCAGTTGAATGGCTCTCATGTCCATGAGAGCTGTAATTTGTTTTTGTGCCTCTGCCCATTGATTTTGTGGCAGGTTTGGCATGCCTTTTATCCTTGCCAAGGTGTGGAAATGGAATCTGTATCCTTGTGAGATAATGTCTAGGACCCATTTGTCCTTTGTGACAATGCGCCAGTTGTCTGCAAAAAGTGCTAATTTTCCTCCCAAGGGAGCTGCCAAGAGAGTTTTGCTTGGCAGTTTGAGGTTTAAGTCATTGTGTTTGCCTTCTAGTAGTTTGGGACCTGTCTTCTCCTCCCTTCTGTGTTGCAGTGCCCCATTGGTGAGGTTTGTAAGGGATTTGTGCTTGTTCTCTGCCCCTTGGGCGCCTGTATTTACCCCTCTGTGGTCTGTCAGAAGCTGGAAAGGACCAATTTTTTGTTGGCCAATTTCTGCTGAAGCATGGGGGCTGTACCTGTAAGAAATCTTTGACCGTCTGCATAGATTTTGCCTTATCCTCCATTTTCTTTAAAACCTCTTCTGCTTTAACCCCAAATAAGACATCCTGCTGTAAGGGTGCATCTAGTAACTTTGCTTTAACATGATCATGCAGAGTTTGTTCCTTTAACCAAGCATGCCTACGTATAACAGACCCAGTAACAGCTGCTCTACAGGAAGCTTCCAAGGAATCAAATCCACATTGTAAAGTATGTTTGCCCACCTGTTCAGCTGCATGCAACAGATCCTGCATTTCCTTGAATTCAGACTGTTGAGGGTGCGTGCTCATCTTTTGTTTTATTTGAGACATTAGGAATTGCTGGTATTTAAGCATGTGAAACTGACAATTTAGTGCTCTCATAGCCAGAGTAGCTGAGGTGTAAACCTTCTTCCCCCACCTATCTAGTGCTCTGGAGTCCCTTTCAGAGGGTACAGGAGTTTTGGCCATAGAAGCCTTAGCCCCTTTGGGACCCTGGGAGGTTGTCTCTGGATCAGCAACAGGGCTTTTGAAAAGGAATTTGTGTGAGTCAGGCACTCTATAGTATCTATCTGGTTTGGCTGGAGCAGGAGGCAGAGAATCTGGATTTAGACTAGATTCTAAATAAACATCATCCACAATGTCTAAAACTGGGGGGATAGCAAGAGGTCTGTGCTGGGGGAGTAAAAGAAACTCTCAGAGCCTTTTCTTTGAGTCGGAGTAGTCCTGACCTTCCCAGTGGAAATGTTCCCTTATGGTATGTAAGGTTTCCGCAAAGGAATAGTCTTCAGGGGGAGAAGCTGAGGGAATGGAATCTTCAGCATCAGAATCTTCATAAGGGGGAAAGGAGTAATCATGTTCCTCAGAGGAGCCTGAGGAAATAGACACTTGATCAGAGGAGGCATAATCCTCCTCTTGTCTAGGCCTTTTGTCGGGGGGGTTGGGAACCCCTGATTAAAGAAATGAAATCTTCAGCCATTTTAAGCATCTGTTTCTTAGGCATGGGGCCTTGAACTGGAGACTGAAGTGCAGTCTTTTTTGGTTTTAGAGGAGTCTTAAGCTTAGCATAAGATTTTATGGTGAGAGTAGTCGGTCTGAAGACACCTTCTGAAACCGAAGGTGTTTCTACAGCACCGGCTTCTCCTTCTGCAATGTCGTCGGTAGGGCCTAAAGAAAATGGCTGCGTTGGCCTAGAACTCTCTGCTAGAGAATCCGAAGTGGTCTGGGGTTCTGATTCTGCAGTAGCCAGGAGCTGCGTAGGCGCCTCACTGAAAACTGGAGGACCGGCGACCAGCCCAGCCGAGGCCTCGGAGTCTGGCTTGGATCTAGGCTGCCTGTCTTTATCTTTGCATTTTTTATGCACGCCAGTAGTCGGTTGCTCCGTTCATAGTGTAATTAAATTTCCTACCGAAGTAGTGTAATGCGAAATCAAAGCGTCGCTTTATAGTTCGCTTATTGAACCTAGCACAAAACCGACAACCAGTGACGTCGTGGTCTGGGCCTAGGCAAGGTATACAATAAGAATGAAAGTCCTTATGAGGTATTTGCTTCCCACAAGAAATGCAATTGTTAACTTTTTCTAACATCGGACTGAGGCAAGAAAAGGTTCCCCAACAGGGTACTTAGCTTTGAAGACTTCGGACTGAAACTCGATTCGAAAATCTCAGGTGTCGGCCGACCGGCACTTGCGAACTGCTTCTGCTTCGGGCACTGCGCGGCAAGAAAGACTGAAGAAAATGGCATCGGATGCCTCTTATATACCCCTGGCGCACTGACATCAGGGAAGAAGCGACAGCAACCGACGCCGGACCAAGACTTTGGAATTTGGGCCGACTGCGGGACCGCCTGATGGCAGGATAACCCAAGTGTGATGACTGCAGCAGGGTAACACGATGAACATCTTCTCCATACAACAAACCTAAGTCTTGTAAGTTAAGAATTTTGTCATACTAGTTCACGTCTGTAGGGTGATAAAGTAAATCAATGTACTGGTTAGAAGAGATATAACACAGGGAAGTCCTGTTTGTAGCTGTATATACTGCAGCTGCTTCTCCAGATGTCTGTCATTGGCAACATAAATTATTTGGCTACTTGCTGGCACTAGTATCAACTGTGATACTATGTTACCAGGGTGAAAAATACACACTGGCCCACCCACTGAAAGCAACAGACTGTTTCTGGAAGCTTCATAACAACATTGTGTCTTTCCTCATGGATTCAGACAGTTCAGTTATCAGATGCTACAGAGTAATTTATATTAGTCTAAGCTTCCAGGGATAAGTAGTTTATGCATTTAATCATGTTGTATATTAGACTGGCTGTATCTATCACACTTGCCCACTGTGCTGTTCACTTTTAATTTTAGATAGTACAGCCTCCGATGTACTTTGTTTTAATTTATTCAACCAGTTAAGTGCTGTAGACACACACGAGCTTTTTTCAGGGGTAATGGGGGGGGGGGGGTGTTGAAGTGGTTTACCCAGAATCACACAGCTTTGTATGTAGGAAATGAGAAAATCAAAAACTGCAGTACAGGAAGAAGCTTCTTAGCAGCTCACTGCCTTAACTTTCTCACCTAGTTTCCAGAACTCCATAAATTACCCTATCTGTAGTTATTGGACAGTACCATGCCAGAGCAGATGTTCATCGTGGTTCACTGTTGCAGTCATTATTGTAGGGTTCTTCCTGCTGGCAGCAGTCCTCTATCGGCCAGAGTCCCAAAGTCTGGGTCCGACGTCGGCTGAGGTCGCTCCTTCCCTGAAGTCAGCGAGCCAGGGGTATAAAGGCCTCAGCCAACGCCATTTTCCTCAGTCTTTCTTGCCGCACGGTGCCCAAAGCAAAGCAGTTCGCAAGTGCCAGTCGGCTGACTCCTGTTCACTTTGGTGATTTGTCTGAAGACGACTTCTTCCTAAAGCTAAGTACCCCGTTGGGGAAACTTTTTTCTTGCTCCAGTCCGATGTCAGAAAAAGTTAATAATTGTATTTCTTGTGGGAAGCAAATACCTCATAAGGATTTTCATTCATACTGTATTCCTTGCCTAGGCCCTGACCACGACGCAGCTAGTTGTAGGTTTTGTGCTAGATTTAACCAAAGCACTATTAAGCGCAGGTCCGATTTTGCCTTCCATTACTTCGGGAGAAGATTTAATTACAATATGTCGTCGGATTCTTATCTGGCTGGAGCACACAAACGTCGCAAAGATAAAGACAGGCCTCCAAGGTCCAAAATGGATGACATTTCTTTACTAGAGCCAGTTGCCGATTCATCTGTCATCAGTGAGGCGCTTTTGCAGCCCCTGACGTCCGCCACTTTCGAACCGCTCGCCCGCACCGACTCCCATGAGGAGCCGATGAGGCCTTCTGAATTTCAAGGGACCAGATCTTTGGATAATGCTCCCTCAGATGGGTCCGGAGTCGCTGTGCAGGCACTGGCTTCTGAGGGGGTTTTCAGGCCTACACAGCTTCATGTTAAAATGGCTTCAGTTTTACAGTCAAAGACAAAGACTAAGGCTCTGGCAAAGACAGACAGACAAGCACAGGCCTCTTCAGTTCAAGGCCCTAGACCACAGGGACAGATGCTTAAAATGGCCGAAGACCTATTAACTATGATCAGGGGTTACCATCCCCCTCCTACCAAAAGGCCTAGGCAAGAGCCAGATTATGATTCATCAGATCAGGTTTCAATTTCTTCTGCTTCTTCCTCTCAGCAGGATTATTCCTTCCCTCCTTATGAGGATTCTGATGCTGAAGAATCCCTTCCTTCAGCTTCCCCTCCTGAAGATTATTCTTTTGGGGAAACCTTGCATGACATGAGAGAGCATTTCCATTGGAAAGGGCAGGAATACTCTGAATCCAAGAGAAGGCTTAGAGATTTTCTTCTTCTCCCCCAGCATAGGCCCCTGGCTATCCCCCCTGTCTTGGACATTGCGGATGATGTTTTTACAGAGTCTCTCTCCTGATTCCTTTCCTCCTGCTCCTGTCAAACCAGATAGGTATTATAGGGTTCCAGATTCTCACAAATTCCTTTTTAAAAATCCTTCAGCTGATCCAGAAACTATTTCTCAGGGTCCTAAGGGTGTTAAAGCGGCCTCTGCTAATAACCCTATTCCCTCTGACAGAGAATCCAGAGCCTTGGAAAGATGGGGCAAAAAAGTCTATACTTCCGCTACCTCCGCTACTTTGTCTATTAGAGCTTTGAACTGTCAATTTCATATGTTGAAATATCAGCTAACCTTTTGTCTGTGTTGAAACAAAAGATGTCAGCTGTTTCTGGTTGTACAGAAAATAAGGAGCTACAGGATTTATTGCATGCTATTGAGCAGGTGGGTAAACATACCCTGCACTGTGGTTTTGATTCTTTGGAGGCTTCTTGCAGGGCTGCAGCTACTGGCACAATTATTAGAAGGCATGCTTGGTTAAGGGAGCAAAGTTTGCCAGATCAGGTTAGGGCAAAACTGTTGGATGCCCCTCTACAGCACAATGTTTTGTTTGGGGCCAAAGCCAAAGAGGTATTAAAGAAAATGAAAGGCAAGGCCAAATCTATGCAGACGGTTAAAGATTTTCTACAGATGCAACCTCCTAGGTTTAGCAGGAACTGGCCAGCTAAGCCTTGGTCCTTTCCAACCTCAGACAGACCCCAGAGAGGCAGATACAGGTGTTCCAGAGGTAGAGGACAGGCACAGACCTCTTTCAGACCCAGGCAGTGGAGTGCTCCCTCTCCCAAGGGTGGAGAAGATAGGTCACAACCTTACAGGAAACAGTCTTTATGACTCTCCCTTATTAGCTTCAGAGGCTCCTCTCCTGAAAGCGCCTTTGGGAGGAAAAATTCCTCTTTTCCATCACAATTGGAGCCGCATAACCCAAGACAAATGGGTTCTGGACATAGTTTTAAGGGGTTACAAGTTTCATTTCCATACCTTACCAAAACCAAACGGATGGCCAGACCTGCCAAAGCATCAATGGGCAGAGGCTCAGAAGCAAGTTCAGTCCCTCATGGCTATGAGGGCCATAGTATTGGTACCAAAGACAGAAATAGGGCAAGGTTTTTATTCAAGACTTTTCCTGGTTCCCAGGAAGGAAAACACATGGAGACCGATCCTGGACCTTTCAGTACTAAACACCTTTCTGGTCATACCAAAATTCAAAATGCTCACTCTGCAGCAGCTGCTGCCCATGTTGAGCAAGAACGCTTGGATGGTGACTTTGGACTTGAAAGAAGCTGCCTGCATATTCCTATAAGGCAGGAATGCAGAAGGTACCTCAGATTCAAAGCGGGCTCAAAACATTACCAGTTCTCTGCGCTGTCCTTTGGCTTATCTACTGTGCCCAGGGTCTTTACCAAGTGCCTGGCTCCAGTAATGGCATTTTGCAGACAGAAGGGAATTCAAATATACCCTTATCTGGACGATTGTCTCATTCAAGCGGACAACAAGGAGACTTTACGTCAGCATCTGGTTTTTGTGCAGCATCTTCTCAGGTGTCTAGGGTTTACAGTGAACTTAAAGAAATCAAACCTGGTACCCACTCAACAGATTACTTTCCTGGGTGCTCTTTTGAGCACTACAACCCAGATGGCTTACTTGACACCAGACAAAAAAGTGCAACTGGCTTCCTCTTTCAAAAACCTGGCTGCAAAGAGTCCGCTAACTACAAGAAAAATTCTGCAGGCTTTGGGTTACATGGCATCCTGCATTCTGCTAATACCATATGCAAGACTGCATATGAGGACAATACAGTGGTACCTCAAGAGTGTATGGTCTCAGCATTGTCACAGTTTGGAAACAGTGATCACAATTTTGCCTTGCCTCCAGTGGGAATTCTTTGGTGGGCCGAGGCCTGTCTCCAGAACAAGGGAAAGCCTTTTTGTCCCACTCCAGCCAATCAAGTGATAACGACGGATGCTTTGGACTATGCATGAGGAGCCCACATGCAAGGAAAATGTCTTCAGGGTGCCTGGACAGAGGACCAAATGCACCTGCACATAAATTTGAAGGGAATGCTAGCTGTACAGAATGCTCTGACAGCTTTCAAGGATCTCATTCTACCAGGACAATTACTGATAGACAGACAAAACTAAGTGATGTGGTACATAAACAAGCAGGGAGGCTCCCACTCTTACCCCCTGTGCAGACTGGCCATGACTCTGTGGAACACAGCACTGGCCTCCAAGGTGGATTTACAAGCACAATTTCTGCCAGGAAAAGACAACTCTCTGGCAGACAGTCTAAGCAGAAATCTCTCAGATCCACACGAATGGATGTTGGATGTTCAGATATTCAGGATGATAACAGAGGCATGGGGGTGCGCGGACACAGATCTCTTTGCATCCCCCAAAACCACCAACTTCAAACATTCTGCACGAGGACCTACCACAAACGGGCATGAAAAGTGGATGCTCTTTCATTCAGTTGGAAAAACCTCTCAGTGTATGCCTTTCCTCCATTGCCTCTTCTACCAAGGATACTTCTGAAGATCAAACATGACAAACCAAATATGATTCTTCTGGCTCCCAACTGGCCTTGACAATTCTGGTATTCAACCCTGATGAACTTGGCTTAGGGTCCGCCCTGGATTCTACCACAAATTCCACATCTACTGTCTCAACAAGATGGCCGGATCCTGCACAGTCATGTCAAAACACTGAATCTAGCAGCCTGGCAGATTCAGGGGCTATAAGCAATTCTAGCATTACCAAACAGGTAACGGATGTAATTCTTGAGGCTAGAAGGCCCAGCACCAGGAAATCTTATGCAGGAAAATGGAAAAGATTTTGCATCTGGAATCAGGCCCAGGGTTTTGATACTACAGTTCCAAACATCCCTCTGATTTTACAATACCTAACAGAGATGTTGCATAAGGGCCTATCTTTTTCATCTATCAAAATACATGCCTCGGCTATTTCTGCACAATACAATACGGATCCCCCTATTTTTTCTCATCCATTACTTAAACAATATCTCAGGGGGGCACAGAATATTAGGCTCCAGGTGATGTTTTGCCGGCTGATACCTCTTAAGGCCTTATCGGTGCCGATGTCGGCTCCTACCATGTCGGCTCCGTCCTCTGGTTTCGGAACCCAGGTGTCCTCTGTCGGGCCCAAGGGGGATACTTTCGGACTTTTGTCGATCCCGAGTCTCCCTCTCGGTGCTTCGGCTCGGGGAACCTCGGTACCGATCTTGGCCTCAGAGGTGGGATTCATGGGGACCCACCTTCGAGGCCATGAGGAGTGCACTGGCCAGATCCTCAGTCACATCACCCAGATCGGTCATTCCATCCCCCTCCACGCCGGCAAGAGCCTCTGATGTCCCTCTATCGGTTGTTGGTGGAGCCCCAAGGTCTGGGGATACCCCCATGAGTGGTCCCCAACTTTCTGAGGGCCCCTCAGAGTCTGTCCCTGAGGAGCCCCCAAGGAATAAATTGTGCAAGAGGAAGCACATAGACTCCCAGGATGAGTCCCTCACCTCTGATACTGACCTCGAGGAGTCAGAGGGGTCCTCTGATGACGTCTCTTTCTCCGACATCCTGGAGATTTTGAGGCAGAGAGGCGGCTGGTCATCCAAACCCCCCTCTGAGGAGGAGTCGGTATTCCTCAAGGCCTTTGGGGCTCAACCCTCCGATGAGCTCCTGGATTTGATCTGTCGAAGGCATGGGAGACTCCTGATTCAGTGGAACCAGTACCGAGATGTCCTAATAAATTTCTGTCAGCTCCCCCTGGGAAAGAGTTCCTGTCCAAAGGGGTTTCTGTGGATGCCATGGTGGTGGCGGCGGCCACTCAGCAGGAAATAGCTGAGTCTTCTTCCTCCGTCCATCCTCCTAACAAGAAGTCCAGGAGTAGGGATTGGTATGTGAAGCGTACCCTCTCTTCAGCGACCTTCACACTTCGGTCTCTGAACTATCTATGTCACTTTACTCGGCTCCAGAGAGATCTCCTTAAAGAGTTGGGAGATACTCTAATGGGTAACATACCTGAGGCATTAACACAGACCGTTAATGCCCAGTTGTCTACTCTTGGATCGATTGTCAACTCGTCCATGAGGCTCATATCTTATGCAGCCGAAGGGGCGAGCAGGGCAGCTAGCTCAGGTGTAGCCCTTAGGAGGCAAGCCTGGATGCGCCTGTGTCATTTCACGGAGGCCTTCAAGTCTTCCTTCACTGACGCCCCCTTTTGATGGGTCCTCACTTTTTGGGACCAAAGTGAAAGACACCCTCACCGGATGTGAGCAAGAGGGAAAGACCCTGTCTGCCATAGGGGTCCGTTTTTCCCTCCCATCTAGGTCTTACCCCAAGGCTCAAAGGGGAGGAAAAATGTGGTTCAAAAAGTCACAGAAGTCTTTCCCTGCCGGTCAAGGTGAGTCCCCCTCCAGAGGCAGAGGAGGGGTGGCTATTCTGGGAGACGCCTCCCTAGGGGCAGAGGAGGCCCTCGCAATTTGGGAGACCATGATTCCTTTTGTGGGCCTTCCTATCATCGTCCCTGATGTATTGCCTGACTGTGCTATTCCAGAACCAGTCAGGGGCCGCATTTCTTTGTACCCGGAAGCCTGGGCAAGTATCACTCAGGATCGATGGGTGCTTCGTATAGTTACCGGAGGTTATTCCATCCCATTATTGTCAAACCCTCCTCCACCCAAGAGAATCCCAGACATTCCACCCAGTCAAAGGGATCATGCACCACTAGAAATGTCAAAGTTGCTGGAAAAAAGAGTCATCCAACCTGTCCCCTCAGACCAGATCGGATTAGGGACTTGCTCAAGACTCTTTTTGGTGCCGAAAAAAACAGGGGACATGAGACCCATCTTGGATCTCAGCCGACTGAACCACTACGTTCTGAAATCCAAGTTCCGAATGGTCACCCTTCAGTCTATTTTTCCGTTACTGGGAAAAGAAGTATGGATGTCCTCCATCGAGCTCAAGGATGCTTATTACCATATCAAAATGGACAGGGCATCCAGGAGTCACTTACGCTTCCAGCTGGGAGCCAGTCATTTCCAGTTTCGTGCCCTGCCCTTTGGTCTCACCACAGCCCCCAGGGTGTTCACCAAGTGTTTGGCAGTGGTGACAGCTCACCTGAGATGTCAAGGATTCCAAGTGTTTCCATACCTGGACGACTGGCTCCTCACCGCCCCACCAGGCATCTTCTCATTCAGGCCAGGGAAAAGACCATTGCCCTTTGTCATCAACTAGGGATTACCTTGAACTGGGGAAAGTCTGCTTTGCTGCCCTCACAGCGCGTCACATTTATAGGCGCAGAGCTAGACACCGTTCACATGTGGGCATTCCTGCCACAAGAAAGGATAGAGATGTTGCAGGGTCAGGTTCACGTGTTGCTGCCCCTCAAGAAGGTTCAGGCCAGATGGGTCCTACAGCTCCTGGGATCCATGGCAGCCACCATTATGTTTAGTGCCCCTGGCCAGGTTACACATGAGGCTTCTGCAGTGGCTTCTCTCGGCCCAATGGTCCTTTCAGAAACTTCCCCTGTCCCATCTGATCCTACTCACCGATCGGTGCAAACAGGACCTCTGCTGGTGAATGAGTCCCACCAATTTGAACAAAGGGAATCCATTTATTCCTATGACTCTGGTTGCCACAGTGACCACGGACGCCTCCCAGATAGGGTGGGGGGGGCATTATCTGGGCAGGACGGTCCAAGGCACCTGGCAGGATCACGAGGTACATTTGCACATCAATGTTCTAGAGATGAGAGTGGTGTTACTAGCGTTGTAAGCACTGCAGAGCCCTCTTCCCCTAGGAACGATTGCAATTCACTCAGACAACATGTCTGTTGTGTGGTACCTGAACAAGCAAGGGGGAACCAGGTCTTACCCCCTTTGCAGAGAGGCCATGTGAGTGTGGCAGTGGGCAGTGTCTTCCCAACGGTTCCTAGTGGCAACGCACATTCCGGGGAAGGCCAATGTGATAGCAGACAGGCTGAGCAGAGCTATTCTAATGCCTTACGAGTGGTCCCTGAACCGCCGAGTTGCGGAGCAGATTTTCAACAGGTGGGGTCAGCCTTGCTGCAACCTTTTCACCAATCCCCACAATACCAAGTGCAGCAACTACTTCACTCTGATCCCCCCACAGGGGGAGTCACCCAGGGATGCTCTAGTCCACAATTGGCCTCCCGGTCATGCTCTGTGCTTACCCTCCATTTCATCTGCTGCCAACTGTGATCCAGAAAGCCATTTCCTTGGGAAGTAAGATGATTCTTATTGCCCCACACTGGCCTCGCCAAGTCTGGTTCTCCTTTCTTCATCAGTATGCAGTGGACAGTCCTTGGACTCTGGATCCAGCACCAGACCTACTGACACATGTCGGGACAGTCCCATCCCTCCCTGAAGACCCTCAGGTTGACAGCCTGGCTACTCCACTTCCATCCTTAGTCAGACTTCATCGTTTTTCACCTGAGGTAGTTCACATTTTATCTTCTTCTCATAAATCTTCTACCAGGAAGATTTACTCCAGCAAGTGGAAAAGATTTTCAATTTGGGCTCAGGCCAAGGGACTGGATCCTTTCACAGCCCCCATCCCGGCTGTCTTAGATTTTTTATCCACTCTCTTTCAGCAGGGTTCTGCTCCTGCCACCATTAAGGTTCAGCTGGCCGCTATCTCCAAGTTTCATACCTCTTACGAACCTTCTCTCATAGCGCATAAGCTATGTAAGGCCTTTTTGAGGGGCACCTTGTTGCTTTGGCCTCCGGTGTCGGAACCCATCATGCCATGGGATTTAAATTTTGTATTACAGGCCCTGACATCATCTCCTTTCGAACCAGCTGCCACCTGTGATTTAAAATTTCTGTCTTGGAAAACTGCATTTTTAATAGCTATCACATCAGCCAGACGGGTTTCGGAGATTCAGGCGTTGTCCATCAAATCCCCCTATTTAATATTTCATAAGGACAGGGTTTCATTGAAACCTAATCCATCCTTCCTTCCGAAGGTAACCTCTGCCGTTAACCTCAATCAGTCCATTGAGCTGCCAGTTTTCTTTCCTCAATTTTCCAACAAGGCAGAGTTTAAGTTTCATCAATTGGACATACACAGGCAGCTTTGCTTTTACTTATACAGGACTAAACCACTTTGTAAGTCTGGTCAACTCTTTGTGTCCTTCTCAGAAAACAGAACAGGTTTCCCTGTTTCTAAGATTACAATTTCCAGGTGGACTGCATCTCCTACACTTACTCGTCAGCAGGCAGAGAGTTACCATTCCCTGTCAAGGCTCACTCCACCAGGGTTGTTTCCACTCCAGTAGCTTATCACTCCAGACTATCCTTGGATGAAATTTGTGCTGCTGCCACGTGGGCTTCTCCCCACACCTTCATTACTCATTACAAATTAGATGTGGCTTCTAGGGGCCGGGCTTCCTTTGGTTCCATTGTTCTCAGGAGCATCTTCCATTGAGCCTCCCAGGATAGAGGTGCTAGGGATGCTGTCCCGTGAGTAAGAATGTAGGTGAGATTGGACCGCATAACATCTACAAGTTATGTACTCACCATAACGCTTGATGTATGTGGTCCACCTCACCTCACATACTTGCATTCCCTCCCACCTTCCCCCCTCCTGGAGGATTTGGAGGTGACATTTGTCTTCAGTACCCTTCGGTATTGGTTATTTTTTCTTTGCTGCCCTGGTTAGTGTCCTACTCTTTTGACTGTGGTTGTGCATGAGGTGTGACTATGAGCTGCTGCAAACTAGATCTGGGGTTTTGGAACGGTGCAGCATGGGATACCAGGTTAGCCCAGCCAATTAGAGACTTTGTGCTAGAAAAATATAAGTTGGCCGAGTCAGAGCCGATGTTTGGCTCCGAACCCCTGAGTAAGAATGTGAGGCGAGATGGACCACATACATCAAGCGTTATGATAAGTACATAACTTGAAGTTTCCTTCCATTACCAGTCCAACATGTTCTCATTTGCGCTTTACCTAATGGCACTTACTGCTTACAAGGTGCATCTGTTGTATACTTGACAAATTGCTCAAAGGATAATTTGCTGTGAGCTGCCATGAGTTGCTATACTGTGAGCAGAATGCTCTTGATTGTAACCTAATTTACTGGATTTGGCTTCACCCCAAGTCCACACAATCTGGGCTTCAGTTTACTAGGCAATGCTGTGCTAGTTGTACACATATATTGAGCTTTAGTAATCTTGCTTGAAACTTTTTTTTTTTTTTGTGGTGTGGACAAAGTCTACTTAATTGAGGATATTCCTAGTCTCCAACAGCATTGGGTAATGTGGCTAAGTTTTTTTGATTGCCTCCTTTAGGCCGCAAGCTTAGTAAAAATGTATGAACCTTTGAGAATCGGGCTTCTGATTGCTGCAGACCTTTAAATACATGGTGTTGCTATTGACCCTTCAGAGTGTTTTCAAGTTTTTCTAGCTTGCCATAACTTGAGTGTGGTTAAGCGGGCCTGCACAAATGCACTCCAGAGAAATAAGTAGTTTGGATGTAATCGTATGCTGCTTGTCGGCACTAGGTTTTGTTAGTAGCCATGGTCAGCTGTTAGCTTATCCACTAGTTGCACTTAGCTGCACAATGTGTGGAAGCATGCAGATAGCTGTTCTGCTGTTATAGCTTTTTATTTAGTGCCATTGTTCTTACCTTACTGTTTCTCCTGCTTGTTGTTTTTACTTATAGGATATCATAATTATTTGAGGACCTTATCCCATTTGTTGGTTTTACTTATTGTAGGGTTATTTTGTCTACTTTCATTGCTACACTTTAAACCTTAAGTACTTATTGTACTTTATTATTTTGCACTTAAGATCCATTGTACCTATCAGTTTAACTACAATTAATGCATTGGATATCACTCACTCTTGCAGGACATATACCCACCTGGCAGACCTAGAAAAAGAATCCACTTATCTCCCTTCAGTTGCCAGCCTCATCTCACTTAGTATAAGAGCTGCCAAATGCTCACAGACAATGAGATACTACTTGACATTTATATGACATAATCTCTTAGAAGAGCAAGTATTTACATAATGTAAGAGGTGGTCCTCTCCGCTAAAGAGATGGTATGTAAGCACCACACATTACAGCCCATACCACTGCACAGATATCCCATGCCATCTTATCCTGAGGTGGCCAAAGTTACTTTCCAAGCATCCTTAAACTAGAAAGAGCAAGTCTCAGCAGATAACTGCAAATCCAGCATTACCACTGCCACACACAGAAATTAGTAATTAGGCTGCCGACTGCAAGCTGTCCACTGCTTTTAAGTAAATGTACATTAGTAAAAGTGTTCTAATTGGTGACCTCACTGTTAGGCACACAGACCTCATGTTCGTGAAGCTGGACAAGAACAGTGTGACAGATGTCCATCAGGTGTGAAGCTCCATGATGTTATGTGGGCTCCTCATTCCCTCACACCAGAAAAATATGAATATGATCTAATGGTAGCCATGTTGGTGTGATTGACTTGTGATGCTCAATCCTGAGGACCTGCAGACCACTATGTTGGCTTTTACTATGCATGTGTCAAATTCAGGAAATACCATTTCCTGAGTGGAATATTTCCTTTACACCAAATGATGCCTAAATGCAAAGGTAAAATAACTGGCTTTAACAATTAACCAAGTAATTGGTGTCATTCTAAGGGGGACCAGTGTGTGTGTGTGTGTGTGTGTGTGTCTACCTGGAATGGAGATGGTAAACAAGGGTGGCATGAACCTCTTGCTCCATGGCTTCCACTTACTTGCCAAAGCCCTTGTACTTCCATAGCAGTTAAAATTACAGCAAATTGGAATTCAGACTGCATCAAAGCTACACTTCTAAATACCAGAAGCATCAACAATGAATTGACTGATCATGAGGCTCTCCACCATCTTGAAAATATCCATGTCTGTGCTGTAACTGAAACTAGATTTCATTGTAATGATAGAAGTCCCTCCTTACATGGGTTTAGCACTTAGCATGCATTAAGACCTGTAGAAAACTTTGGGGGTATTTCCATATTTCACAGAAATCATGTCACCTCCAGACAGATTCCCTGAGCCTCACAAAACTAATGTCAGTGAACTCATTCTAAACAAAACTAATTGTCAGTTTGTATCCTGCTGTAGAACATCTTCCATGTTCCTATGTGACCGTGAGAGATTTTTAAATGTACTCTCTGAACTAAGCATAATGCAAAATACTTTCATGATGTGTAAGTTTAACTAGTCATTGAAATATGGGTGTAATATATGTCAAAAGCTGGTTATGCCTACTTATCTCTGAAATTAAATGATTATTTCCTGGAACAAAGAGCAAAGCAATCCACTAGGGGCCAGAATATCCAAGAAGTTATGCTCACCAATACCTGCCCATACATATTCTACTCATCTAGTATCTTTGTCACTGGTAAATCTGATTATAATTAGTGGCCTTGTACTTAAAAGTCTCAACATTCTTGCAGTGAATAATTCAGAATTTAGAGAATCCAGGTGACAAACCTATTAATGCTCTATGAGTTGTCAAAATTTATTTGTAACATCTCCAGACCCCATGCAGACTTAGCTGCTATTTATACAAAGGAATTCTGCCCCCACCTACAAAACTGTATAGGCCAAGCACTCCCAATTGGAACAAAATATAATGGAAATTTTAAAACAAACCACATTGGTGGCCCACTAGCAGAAATAAACCTTATAACAAAAGAAAAAAATTGAAGTCTGATGAAATGAAATCTTCCTCCATTACAAGATAACAGCGATCAGTCTTCTGAACTAATCCAAAATGGTATTGTTTACTCTAACTCTAAAGGCATAGTTTCATAATTGCAGAAAAATTTATCATTAGTTTTACCCTAGAAAAAGTCAGTGAAACTCTACAAATCCCCAAGCCCCCAACCCTCCCCCCCAAAAAAAATCATAAAGAACCCCTCCTGAACTTGTATAACAAGTTTAGCCACGAAATATGTCCCAGAAGTATGAAGAATGGCTATTATGATGTCCTTTCATAAGCAGGCTCCTACCACAGGTCCCTGGAATTATAGACCCATCAGCCTAATTGTTCTAATTTGGAAAACCATGGAACACATTATATCTGACTTCACTGACAATGATATTAAAAACCTCATTCAAGTAGAGTCTCAACAGTTTAGTTTTGTCAAAGGGAGATCATGATCACTTAATTTAATTAAGTGCCACGAGAAGGCTACAGAAACAGTGAATAGTGGTCATGCAGTCCACACAGCCTATCTGGTTAAAGCTAAGGTATTCGATACCATCCCCCCATGCTTGTATTGTAAATAAACTAAAAGATCTGAATGTAGACTCCTGCTTAATAAGGAGGATGGATACCTGAAAGATAGAACCCAGGTAATTATAAGGTGGATAAGTAACTGTTTGAAAGATAGAACCCAGGCAGTCAAAGTGTCAGAAGCCACCTCAGAAAGTAAAAAGGTAACCATTGGCATACCTTTAGACTGGGACCCCTCCATTTTGGTAACCACCTCTTAGACCTCCAAACCATAAACCAAAACCTGTGGCTAAACTATGTGACTGCTGACGGTAAGCTGGGTATCATCATCCAATCTCCCTGGGCGTAGAATCTCTACAACAATAAGTAACATTTGCAAATGAGTGTAACAATGAAAAGGTGCTAAAATTAAATGCAAAGAAGTGCAGTATTGTTGCTTTTCATGAGTACACTATTGTCACAGATCTTAAAACCATGGTTGACAGCTCCATCTCCTTTGACCAACATGTAGCCTCAGTAGTCAGGAAATCCTTCTGTCTAGTGCAACTTAATTTCTGGAAACATCTTATTCAAGTCAAAAGATGTGATTGACCTGCTGTGCTCAGCGTGGAGCAGGCCAGTTAGACAATACAGTGTCCCTTTTGGTACACACCTAGCTAAACACATCACTCAACTAGAAAGACACAAGATGTTCCTTATAAGAAAATATTAATGGTCTGAAGTCCCACAGCTAACAAGATGGTCTTGAAGCACTGTCGCTATACATGGTCTTTTGTAGAGTTCTACATGATGTGTGTCTTGCATTCCTTACCATGAAGGAGTCTAAGATCCTTGTTCTCTTGCATCTCCACAAGGCAAATAGCTCCTCAAATGTTAGAGCAAAAGATTTAAATCTCCACCAGTGCAAAAATAAAGTATGCTGAAAGGGACCGATATATTACCCAGTGGTTACACCATCTGTGGAATGGACTTTCCTTGCACATAAAATAAAGAGATGCCCTTTAGTCCTTCAAGCTAAACCTTGCTGATTGGATGGACATCTATAAGTTCATTCCAAGCCTGTCCTGTTTTTCCTATCTAAAAATGTGAGATACATCATGAGGGCTAGTACTGGCAAGACATGTATGGTATCATGACTGACTTGCCTTAGAGATTAAGACAAGGATAGTGATGAGTACAAATAACTGCCTAAGCAGTCAAGTGAAAAACCTGAAGACATGAAGTTTAATTCTAGATATTTTGTATACATGCATCAATGAAAACAATGACTGGTGTATGACAAAAATTCAATAAACTTCCTTGAACAAAGGAATGGAGATTGCCAGTCAAATCTGCATGGCTACTTAAGTCAAAGAGGGTACTGAAGTGACAGACACAAAGAATGCAACAGAACTGAAGTGATGCCACTTATTGAAGAAAAAGATGAGAGGTATTGATAACCAAAAAGGCATTCCACAAGGAAAAAATGTGCAGCAGGTGAACCTGATATGCTGGATATGGGTTCTAGCCTTCAAAAACCACCTCTTCCAAGAATATAGGTATTTTGAGTGCTGTACAATACATCCCTAAATAATTTGGTGTTATAACCTAAAAGATGGGATACAGGCAATAATTTGTAACCTTGAGTTCAAATTTCTGTTTTCCTGTGATTAATGCACTATGTTGCTTAAATTGAATCTAGTGCCAGATTCATATCATGGTAAGGACTTGAACTTGACATCATAACAATAATTGCATCTTGGTGGGAAATGAATAAAACTGAGAGGTTCAGCAAAAGCCATAGTGTATCCAGCAAAGCTTTTTACTAGGCAAGTAGATAACGCATTGAAATGGGTGATTCCCTCTAGCAAAATAATGTCAGAGGAAATGTGCTGACATTCGGGAAGTTTGAGGGCATGACAATAACAAAGGTATACCCAACTCTGTCTATTGCATATAGTGATGTTGTTGGACATACAAAAATAGGCTAAGGTAATGTACCTGGATAAAATGAATGAGTTAAAAGCAAAAAGTGCAACAAAGTTAAAAAAAAAAAAAAAAAAAAAGGGGAAGAAGAAAAGAGACTTATTCAGGTATATTACTGAAATGAGGAGCTTCAGTTCTCATACAGGAAGGGCTTAGTGAAGCAGTGCATGTATGCCTGGATGGATGAACTAGGACCTGTTAAATAAGTTACCACACAAGTAATAATTATGTTCTGTATTCAGAGTGGAAGTACAGAATAAGCAATGTTTACTGCAAAACACAAGTAGATGGCTGGAGATTAAACTACAATACTTTTATGAAACAGTATCCCAACAGCATGTACAGAGCTGGTAATATGGCAGAGGAACCAAATGAGGCAAACTGTGCTGTGCAAGGAAAAGTGATTCACTGAACAAAGTAATCGTGCTCCCAACTACTTTTCACGGTCTTACTCGAGAAAGAAATATTTCCAGAGGCATGTATATGACATAAAATGCAGCATTGTTCAGAAAAGTAAAAGTACAAAACAGGATGATACAGAATGTTGGTCTTGCCCAGCAATGACCATTTAACCTTTACTTTCTCCTCATTCTGCTCAGACTCTATTACCCCATATTCTTTGTGGCAGAAGTTCTCCCTTTAAAGGGGAAAATTTCCCTTGTCAGAGTCTTTTCAAGAGCTCTGTAACTTTGTTGTTTAGCAATGGATAGTGACAGGGGCCAGTGGTCTATTGTCATATTTGCGGGTTTATCAAGATAGTGAACATAACAACAAAGAGACACTGGATGTGATCTAACCTCCATGAGCTCTTTAATCTAACTAAACACTGTAGCAGAAAGCATCACATGGCACACAGCTTGCTGTAGCATTTAAAGCTATGTACCCACATGTAACACCTTTCCATTTTTACCTGTGTATTGTTTAACAATGTATTGTATGTATTAATTAACAAGAACAGTCATTAGATCAGTACTCATCAATAAAAATGTTTTGTGAGCACTGCTAACTTGAAAAAAAAAATCAGCTGCAACACTTTCTGATATATCAGACATATTTACAAGATGCCAATCACTAAAAACATACATTAAGAATCACAACTACACCCAGCCACTAAGCAATTCCACAACAGTGTGCTAGTCACAAAGTTCAAAAAATATATCTCTGAAATATATTTCATCTCATCCAAATGCATATACCTTGTGCAACAGGAGTGCAAACACATCAGTTCTGTGCGTCAACTGCATTTTCCAGGACTATCCAAAATAAAGCTACCATATCAGATACATAAAAATATATCTTTATGTGAGGGTCTTTGTTCCCTCATACCTCCCAATGTGTTCTTTTCTACAACATCCTTCTGTGTGGTTGCATAATTGTGACAACAAGGCAAACACTTCATAGCAAAAGTTGTTTAAAGGCAGATCAACTAATGCAAACATCAACAATATTGAAAATGGTGATCTAACATGAGTCATTCAATAAGGTAGAATGATTTACGTTACTCTTTATTTAGCTTGTCATGGACTTTTTAAATCAAAAGTACTTCTAAAATCATTTGCATATATGCAACGTTTCAGTCTTGCAAACAACTCTTAGAAGATCATACGAGGTTACCAGGCTATTCACCTGGAGGTAATTTTGAGCCTAGCCGTTTCATCCCAATGTAATACCATAGATACTCTAGTCAATACCCAGGTCTGTATTTAGTAATGACTGCCCATGTCCAGGAGGATTGTAGATGCTATCGCCAATAAGAATTTATGGTGCCCTATCCACTCGTCCAGGTTCCTTTTGAACAGTGTCATGGAGGTGCTCTGCTTTACATGAACTGGCAGCCTATTCCAAAGATGCGACAGTCTCTTGGAAAAAAATCGGTCCCTCCAGCACGTCCTACACATCTGTATGCACTTCAACTAAATAATTTAGTTTTACACTGTCAACCACTATAAACAAACATAATATTCTGTGTATGGCTTGGTACAAGGCTCCAGACCACCATCATTTAGTACACTAAGTGCTACATAAATGTCATCACTGTTCTTACATGTCTCAGTAGATACATGCACCCTAAAAAATTATATATATATATATATTTATATATATATATATAGGAAATCATAATGTTACTTGGTAGATAAGCTGCAATCAGAAGACTAGTGTAAATCTGTGATATGTTTTATTGCATGTGATCAAGCCAACAAAAAATAACTATGATTCAATGGTGCAAAGAGCCTAACTCATAAGGAACTGTAATACAAAACAGACTTCAGTGCCAGACATTACTAAAGCAAACCACAAGACAGGATGCAGTAAAATTAATAGGTTCAGAGAAAAGTCATAGATCAAGATTTCTGTGACTTCATGTTAAAACTGAAACATTATTTAAATAATCTTACTGTCAAAGTCTTAGTTTTACAGTTAAATAAGGTACACAGCAAACATGGAACAGACAAAATATGCGAAAATATGGGGGGGGGGGGCAGGATGAGCCTTGAGTAGCAGCACTTTCTCTCAGCTCTGCCTTTTCAAAACTTTTATGACAGGAATGTTTGATTATAACTATCTAAATAATATATTTTTTTAGATATCTGGATTCATCTAAGCATCTACTTGGATAGTATCTAAATATTTTTTAAATTTTCTTATTTATTCCTGTCAAAAATATAAGGGATAATTTTCTGGCATCTGACTCCAGTATGAGCTTCACAAAATCATCACACCAGGATACAACGATAAAAAAAGAGTTTCAATCTTTACTAACTACCATTCAGGAATTCTCAACAAAAATCGATAGAATGGACTTGAAACTTGATAATTTTAAAGAAAAATGTTCACAACAAATGGAAACTTTACATGAAGATCTTAAACAACAGAAGAAGCAAATTACAGGTATAGAAACATCTTTAAATGACATGGACAGCCAGATTCAAGAAGATGAGCATAATATAGAATTCCTTTTAAAGCAAAATTCCCTTCTTCAAACAAAAATAGATTATCTAGAAAATACATCACGCAGAAACAACATCAGGATCTTTGGCTTACCAGATAATATTGAAGAAAATATGGAGAAATTCTTAACCTCATGGCTACCTGAGATTTTACAGCTTCCTGAAGCCCTTTCCTTCAATATTGAAAGGGCTCATAGATCCTTGGTTCCATCTAAAAAACAGTAAAAGTAACTCTACAAAATCCATCATAATGCGAATTTTTATCTTCACATGATAAGGAAATAGTTTTAAAGACAGCTTGGTCTAAAACACTGATTAAATTCAAAGATAACATCATACGCTTTGATAAGGATTCTTCTTCTGTTATTGCCAAAAGAAAAATATTTTTACCACTGCTTAAAGAACTTTAAAAAGCCCAAATAAAGACTCACTCGCTTTTTCCAGTGAGACTGAAAATCTTCCTTCAAGATGGTCCAAAAATATTTGAAGAGTTAGACACAGCTATCACATTTATGAAATCTAATAAAATACTGGAAAAAAATAGATGAAATGGATTGGGCTAGCCCTAGTCTTAAAGGAATTGCAGACAATGGATCCTGGAAAACATTTGAACACAAGAAGAAGCAAGAGGTTCTCCGGTTCGATTCCCGGCTGGGGTGCCTTCTGTGCGGAGTCTGCATGTCCTTCCTGTGGTCATGTGGGTTTCCTCCGGGTGCTCCGGTTTCCTCCCACATCCCAAAGACATGCTGTAGGTGGATTGGAAACTCTAAATTGGCCCTAGGCATGAGTGCGTGTGTGTGTGTGTGTGTGTATGTGCCTTCTGTGGAAGGTAGGGTGCTGGGCTGACAACGCAACACTGTAAAACTCCACTGCCAATCATGAGCGGACAGGTGATCCATTGTGGCAACCCCTAACCGGGAAAAGCTGAAAGAAGAAGAAGATGAAAACTCTGTTTATTGTCTTAGTTGCTTATTGAACTGTCATTGTTGACAAGCATGCTTAGAAAATATCTAGATCATAGGAACCATACACATAGTAACTGGTTTAGATAAACTATTATAGTTTTTTGTTTATGTCTTTTTGAGTAACTTGACTACATACAAGAAGAGTTTGGAGCTTTGTCCTTATTCTGTACTACCTGTTTTCCTATTTGTTATACTGCCATTTCATTTACAGCACTATACATGTTTAAAGAGCTCTTGGTAACTTGGTGGAGGATGGCGTGGTATTTGGATATTATTTGACTTGTAATGTTTTGAATGACTGGTGAACTTATGGCTCCAATTGTGGCGTGGGTTATATAGACCTTTTAATTTTTATTTTGTATAGTTGGCTCTGTTTTGATGCTGTCAGATAATAGTCTCCTAGAGATGGTATAATTATTCCTGTTTGCTTTCCGGTTGGTGGTTTTGTGGTGTGGTGGGTCTGGAAGCCTGTTTTGTTGAAATGAAGTTATGAGAGTCTCTGGGATGTCTCAAGTATGTCATGAGACACCTTAGTTTCTTCAGATTTAATTAATGCTACCTACAGTTTCCCGCTGGAATTACATGACTTCTTTCTTATAGTAGCAGCTTAACGACGTGATTTTCTCACGTCTCCGGATCTTCAATTCATCAAGTGACATCATCAGAATGTCGAAGAGGACGTCGCAGCATTTGAACATTATTCTTCTCTTCTTTCAGATATCCAGGGCATAACCAGGAAGACAAGAGCAACAGTATTAAGAAGCAACTAATCATAAGACTTATTAAAGACTAAAACTGCAAATGCTTTTTAGCATTCTCGATCTTGTTAAATAACATTGCCTGTATTAGAAATACTTTAAATAGAACTTGGTAAAGCGAAAACAAGCTCAAATTTGTTTTTATTTGCCTTGTCCGAAGAACACTTCTGTTGCTTCTCTAATTTTGTATAAAAGTTTCTGCTGGTCTGTGCAAAAGCCCATTTATATACAATTTCCTGTTTTCATTATGTCACATGGCACACATATCCTGATTAAATGATCATGAAGTGCTTTGTGGTATGTCCATGCTTAATACATTCCCATTTGTGCGTATACATATGCTCACATACTGTAAATGTAGACAGTGGCAGCGCTATATTTGTTAAGGGGAATTTGTATATTGCTTCATTGTTTTTGTTGATCTTGAGAGTATTCCCGGAGTCTTTCAGTAACCTTAGTTTTATCAATGTATTTTTCAGTGATTTTCTTTTATGCTTTCTGATTCTGCTGTTTTGTTGAGCTGCTTTATAGTTCTATCACACAGGTATAACAAAACGAGATTCTTATATTAGATAGTGTTTTATTTCATCTCTGATTTTAACTCAATGACTATTTTTATAAAAGTTTAGTTAAATGATATTAAGTGCTCCTGGGAATTGGACTGTCTCCTGAATAGGAGTTTTTAACTGGGAGCAATTAATCTGTCATATCCTTGTTTAGTATATGACACAATCCCAGCAATAAACCTCCAAGATCCTCACCTCCAAAGCACGAACAAGTAAAAATGTTAGAAAAACACAAGGATGAGGAACTCCACGATGATGCAGCAACAAAGCACGTCTTTATTAATACAAAAGAACAGGAAAGATGAGCGCTTTCTCGTACACACTGTACGCTTCTTCAGATCCTTGTTTAGCTAATATCCCAGGAGTTTCAATGTTCATAATAATATCTAGTTGGAATACTACTGGACTGTTCTTCATAATACCATTTCTAAAGTAAATATTGCTGTTCCTGTGAAGTATAGTTTTATGAGGAGGTTGAAGAAGAAAGGAGGAAGAAAGAGAAGAAGAAAAAGTAGAAAGAGTAAATAAAGGGAAGTGGGAAATGGAAATAACAGAAAAAGGGTGTCACTGTTGTTACTAAAATATGGAAATTACTATGATACGGCCTCACCTTTTTTTTCTCTAGTCTGCCACCAGATAATGGGAAGTTAAACTTTTACATCTGTACATGTATTTTACTAAGAAATGCAATTTATTTCCACTATCCCACACATTATTATACATTTAGAAAATGGGGATTTTTGCAATCTCACATAGGTTCATAGGTAGGTACTAGGCGATCGGCCCAAAGGCCTACTTAAGCCTAGCCAACAAGGTTCCCTGACTTACGCCACCCAAGAAAGTTATTTTCCTGTGCCACTGTCGAGCAGAGACACAGAAGTGATCCCCGGGTTGTAGTCCCCATTTACCATCCACTCATCGAGATTTTTCTTGAAAAGTGCTAATGAGGAGCTCTGTTTGACATAGGTAGTTTATTCCAGAGTATGGGAAGTATCTGGGATAGGAATCTATCCCTCCAGCATGTCTTGTTTATTGTGGTGACAAGGTTTAGGTCCCTAGAGTGTGTAGCTCGGAGGGATTGGGATTTCTTTAGGTGTAGCATGTCCAACAGCTCTGGGTTTGACATAGCTTTATATGTTAGGCAGAGATCACCTGAGAGTAGGCGATATGCTACAGAGTAAAGCTGGAGTTTTTTGAGACAGTCAGTGTAGGGCATTTGTTTGAGGCCAGTAATCCTCTTTGTGAGGTACTTCTGTGGCCTTTCCAGCTGCTGCAGATGTCTTGTGAGGTACATTCCAAAAGGGGCATTGTACTCTATAATGGGTCTAATGAGTGTCGAGTAGAGAGGAACAATGACCTCTTTTTTCCTGGATGAAAACCCTTTTATGATGAGGTGTGCCACGTAGAAGGATTTCCTGACTACTGTGGTGATGTGACTATCAGAGGAGAGACTACTGTCCACCTGGGTCCCAAGGGTCTCTTACCACACATTCGGTGTTAAGTAGATAGCTGCCTATGTGGTAGTTCATGGGTACAGAGTTTTTACCAAAGGGGATGACACTGCACTTTTTGGCATTGAGTTTGAGGCCATGGCTCTGACACCAGGCATCTGTCTCAGTGAGGCCCTTCTGTAGGATGTCCACATCATTTGGGGAGTTGATTATGGCTCCTAGTTTGCAGTCATCTGTGAACTTCATTAGCCAGATGTCTTCTGTGTTAGCCTGTACTTCAGAGAAGTAGATACCAAGCAGGAGAGGTCCCAGGATAGAACCCTGTGGTACTCCACTTGTCACTGCTTTGAGGTCAGATTTGGAGTCTGCAACTTTTACAGTGTAGGTTCTGTCAGTGAGCAAGTTGGCAACACATCTTGTGATATGGGGATTTATATGGCGAGGTCAAGATAGGCTGTGTGACCCACCTTACCCTCATCTACAGTTTTGGTGATTGCCTCAAAGAAGTCGATCAGGTTCAGGAGGCATGATCTGTCTTTCACAAACCCAAACTGGGTGGGATCCAGAGTTTGGAGGTTACCAATGTCTTTGTTTATGAGTTCCATGATGGTACATTCCATGGCCTTGCAGACCAGGCTCGTCAGGCTAATAGGTCGATAGTTCCCGGGATCAGTGGTGGCTCCCCCTTTGTGGAGTGGGATAATTGTTGCTGTGTGCCATTCAGTGGGCACAAAGCCTGATGCAAGGCTATTATTGAACATGGTGCTTAAGTGGGGAGCCAGTTAGTTCTGAAGTTTATATAAAACGCAGCCTGGGATGTTGTCCGGTCCCATAGATGCTGTGTTTCTGGCTTTAGAGAGTGCAGCTTTTACCTGCATAGTTGTGATTACAGGGGCTCTGCATTATTCCTGTATAGATATGGGCCCTTTAGGGGTTGGGGGGGTAAAGTTAGCACTGAACCTATCTGCCAGGATGTTGGCAATATCAGTTGGTTCTGTAATTTTTGTGCTGTTGTGCTGTAACTCAGAGCAGATCTGGGTGTTGCCATCGAGATTCTTGACATAGCTATAGAATGCTTTGTGGTTGTCCTTAGAATTAGTGGAAATTTTGTTTTCGTAGCTAGCTTTGGAGGATCTTAAAAGGGATCAGCTTCTTACTGAGGCTGACCAGGGAGCTCCTCCACTCATGGGATTTTACTCTCTTTTGCAACAGTTTCTTCCTTCTGTTGTACAGTTTGTTTATGGCAGGGGACCACCAGATTGGCTACCTTTTTTTGGGGGATAGCGTCTTGGTTCTGTTTGGGATAGCACAATCCATGCACTCGTGTAAGTGCTTATAGAGTGCATTTGTGTAGCATTCAGCAGTCGTAACTGTATTGTCCATCCGCATGGGTGTCATGAAGTTCACCACTTCTGTCTTAAGAAGCATGAAGTTGGCCTTGGAGAATTTTTTTACCATGGTTTCCTTAATGGGGGGTGGGGGCGGGATGTGGATATCAAGGGTGATTAGGTTATGGTCGGATCAGACCAACAAGGAGTTGACTTCAGGTGTGGAACACCGGTCACTCATGTTGGTAATAACTAGGTCTAGGATACTGTTGCCCCTGGTGGGGGTGTGGATAAGTTGATCCAGGGCATTGACGTTTATGAATTCCAGAAAGCGTTGAGCTAAGGAGTTGGTACATGAGTAGTTTTCCCAGTTAATGGTGGGGTAGTTGAAGTTGCCTATTATTAGGGTGTTTGGTTGAACCCTAATATTTTCCAGTACATCAAGAAAAGAGGAGTGGAAATCCTGGGGCATGGTGGGGGATCTGTAGCAAGCTACAATTTGGATTGCAGTTTTGCCCAGAGTTAGTTGCACTTGGATAACCTCGGATGCATTATGCTGAGCAACTAGCATGGAGGTGTGGATATCCTTAATGAATATGGACATACCTCCTCCTTTGGCGTCTCGGTCCAGGTTACATGGCCGAAAAGTGTGGTATGAGTTATAGCCTGGTAGTATAGAGGTGCTCTCTGGAGCCCTGAACCAGGTCTCAGTCACTGCACAGATATCAATGTTCTCCATTTTAAGGAGTGCCTTGAGTGAGTGCATTTTAAGATTTAGACTTCTAGCATTGAGTTGCATTACTCACAGTTTTTGCTTGCCTGTTCCTGCTATGGTGGTGAATTTGTCATTTGAACCTTGCCTAAAAAAGGCACTATAGGGACAGCAAGAGCCTTAGTGAGTATCCGGAATCCCAGGGTCGACAGGTGCAGGCCATCTGTGGCAAAGCATTGTGGTCTCTCGACCATGTCATCCCAAGCAGACAGATACTGGATCCCCTTAAAATGACACCAGAAGCTTAGCCAATAATTGAAGTCAATCATTTTGTCCTTATACTGTGGTATAATTCTGGGCGATGGCAGAATGCTACTCACGGTTAGGGTCATACCAGCCTGGGCTACAAGATCGGAGAGATCTTCCATGTCTCTTTTCATGTAGTCCAGGGATGTACGTCTCGGGTCATTCACATCAACATGGACAATGACAGTCATATTTGTACTTGTTGTGGAGTGACCTAAGTACGTGGGTTATGTGGCGGATCCTGGCACCCGACAGGCAGCTGACAGTAACCGTCTCCTTGTTTAGCCTGGTGAGTGGGACGTCAGTGTGCCTGACTATAGAGTCACCTATGACTAGTGTGTTGGGTACGCTGTTTTGCCTTATTGGCTGTGGTTGAGTGGTACACTGAGTCTGTGGGCTAGGTGTCATTTGGGTTGCGTTGGGGGTTGGAGGTTGCTTGCGTTTCTGCTTTGAAGGTCTCTGTTGCTTAGACAGATTATTATTGAGAGCCTCCGTGAATGTTTTTGTGTTACTATGTGTGGATTTTGGTGGTGTAGATTTAGTGAGACTATGATGAGTGTGGTGTGGTACAAATGTTTACCTTCTCCTCATGACTGTCAAGTTCAGTCTTGGTTGGAGAGAGCTTTACCTCCAGTTTGGCTAGATAAGTGCATCTCTCACAGGTTGTAGTGTTGTCACTTCATATTTATGCATTCTATTAGGAATTAGAAATATATAATGACTGGTATCTCTAGATGTTGTTTTCCTATGGTCTATTGGAGTTTATTCCTGTATCTGCTATTATCATGATTTTTTTCCTTCCTTACTATGGTTAGTAGTAATAATATATATCTGTAATCTGGATGTTCTTAGTACTTTCAATTATTTCATAGTAAAACAGTATATATTCACATATTCTATTACAAATAGGAATTTATCTATTTCATTTGTTTATAAGCACATTATTAGAAAGTTAGAATTTAATATTGTGAAACAAAAAGCACCCAAAAAAGCACAAGGAGGACTCCAAATTCAAAATTTTTAACGTATTCAAGTTTAATGTTCGTTGTTCATCAGAACAGACTTCTTCAGAAACAAAACATCAAAGACCTATCAGTTAAGATTTAAATAATACAAACCATCAACACCAACCAATCAAATATTCACACTGATTAAAAATGATTGCATCATAATTGGATACTTAAATAAGAAATATACACAATAAAATACCCCATGTAAAAAATACAAAGAAAAACTTTTTAAACTTGTAACACACTGTTAGAGACCAAAACTAATATTTATAGTCACTTTCCTATTATTTAAAAAAACACTTTATGTTCACAGCATCGAGACCCGGATGAATATAGGAAGCCAACCTGAAATGCCACTCGGCCTCCCTCTGGGCAACAATTTTTTTTGAAATTGCCTCCCTTTATATCCTGCTTGATCACCTCTAGCACAGAAAAAAAGAAACTTTTTCCAATTGACACAAGTAATAGAATGTTTAGACAAAGCATTGTTAGATTTTTTTGTTTTACTAGCATGTTCATGTTCCAAAATCCTTTTTCTTAGACTCCTGCTAGACATTCCTACATAAAATGCAGGGCAAGTTGAACATAAAGCAATGTAAACAATACTTACAGTGTTACAATCTACCCTGCCAGGGACCCTGAAAGTTCTGTCCATATGACCTAAGGAAATGAGGGGACCTTCACAAATAAACCTACAGGCCCTACAGCCTGAACATTTGAACAATCCCCCACTACTTCCTACAGGGTGCCTGACATGAGAAAAATTTCTGTTAGACACCAAAAGTTGTTTTATACTAAAATTCTTTTTATAAACAAAAGTTGGAGTATCCTTTAAAACTTTGACAACATCTGGATTACCCGCAATAACCTTCCAATTGTCACAAATGATGCTACATATGGCATGACTATCTATACTCATCTCCAAGCCATACCTAGGACCATCCAACACATGGCTATTAGCATTAATTAACTGTCCTGATACTATCTCTTTCTTGTGGAACCCATGAGTTAAAATAGGAGGAAAATCCACATACCTTCTGCTGATGACCTCATCAGCTGCTTTACACAATAACTCTTCAGAGTAACCCCTATCTATAAAAATACCCTTAATAAATTGTAATTCACACAAAAAGGCAGAATCATCCACAGTCACACAAGATGCTCTGATGAACTGTCCTCTAGGGACATTTATTTTAATAAAATTTGGATGTCCACTTTTTTTTTTTAAAACAAGTTTATTGTTTTTAACATACAAAATAAATATTATAACAATTTTATACAAGTAATTAAAATAGAAATGGTTATAACATTCAATAACATAACCAAAGTATTTACAAAGACATCCACTAAAATCAAATCAATTAATTAAACTAAAATACCATGCTATTGAAGCTAAGATTTTTTTAACAGATTTTATAAAGTATCCCATATAATATAGTAAGATGTTTTTCTAGTAGTTCTTGATTTTATTGTCATCAATTCCATATGGCACACTACAGTCATAACATTTTTAAATTCATTAAACGAAGGAGGAGTATCTGAAATCCAATTTCTGGTTATTATTTTTCTAGCCACTGCTAGAATAGACCATAACAAGGGAAGCTTAACCTTTTTAACACTTTGAGGAACAGGAGTGTTGAATAATATAAGAGATTTAGAAATAATGAAATTATCTGTAAAAAGAGCCTGCAAAAAATCATTGATTGACTTCCAATATTCTTTCAATTTTGTACAGTCATAAAACATATGTGCCCAATCAGCATTAATTTCTACATTACATCTTTTACATAAATTATCTTTATTATTTATTTTATTCATCGTCAAAGGTGTATAAAAGGATCTATGTAAAAATTTCCAAGTAAAAAGTCTCCAAATAATGGAAGAAGTAGTTTTATAAGCAGATTCCAATATATATTGTTTATCTTGTTGATTTGGTGATTCACCATTAATGGAAGTGAAATAATTCCAGTAGGTATCTACACTGTAATAAGTTTCTTCTCTGATAATTTTATGTATGTATGAAAGCTTACCTTTATCAGAAACTTTATGTTGTAAATTTAATATCAAGTAATCAATCAGTATTGGAATAGATTCTTTAACTGTTACAGACATTAAATCAATTTTATTAATAAGATGTTGTCTAAAGGTCTGAACTTCTAACCAACAAGTTTCTCTCAGATCAAATTCTTGTTTTAAGAAGTCTAAATTTTTAACTTTATTATCAGATAGCAACTAATACCAGTACTTTAGATCATTTTCTGTGACTAAATGAGTTCTTTCAGAAGTGGATGACAAAAGCATACTTTGTGTATACATTATAGGGAATAGAATAAAATTCCATTCCTTATACTTAGGATGCATGAATATAAAATTACGATAACTAATAATAATGTTTAATGGATAACTAACTATATATTTTGGTGTAATAGGTGAAGTACAAAATTCTTTTAGTAACCATAACATGGAGTTATTTACAATCATATTTTTATGTGTTAAAGAGATTTTCATGAAGTGAATACTAATTAGTTCCCAGTAATCTTTCCATTTTGCAACATATGACTGATCTATTAACAAAGTAATAACTTTTATAATAGAAGAGATAGTATATAAGTTAAAGTCTGGAAAAGCAATGCCCCCTTGAGACCAGCTATTAGTATGTTTCTTTAATGCAATCCTAGGTCTATTAGGTGCCCATAAGAAATTTAACATTAGTGTATTCAATTTCTTGATAATTATTTTTGTAGGTGGGAGTATTATTGATTGTATTAAGTATAATATCTTAGGGAATATTATCATTTTAATAATTGTAAGTCTCTCTTCCATAGTAAAAAACATATTATTCCAGCTATTGAAAAGATTTTGTATATTAACAAGACAAGTATTATAATTATTATGTATAATAGATTTGATATCCTTAGTTAATATTATACCTAAGTAAGTTATCTGACCTGAATTGGGTATATATTTACTAAAATCACTAATGAGGAATTTTTTTCGTGTATATATAGGTAATATTTTAATTTTTTCTTCATTGAATATTAAACCAGAAATATTTTTAAAATTCATCATTTTATCAAATAGGGACTGCATAGAAGAATTAGATCCTGCTGATGTAATTAGAACATCATCTGCAAAAAGTTGAATTTTAGATGTTGTATTTTTCATCTATATCAAATCCTTCTATATCAGTACTGTTTCTGATCAGATTAGCCCAAGGCTCCATTATTAAAGTAAATAATAATGGAGAGAGTGGACACCCTTGTTTTGTACCTTTTAAAATGGGTATTTTTTGTGAGACATATGTTCCTATCTTAATGTAAGCAAATGCTCCTTTATATAAATGTTCAATTAGATTTACAAATGCATCTGAAAAGTTTGTGCACTTCAGTAAGATAAACAAGTAGTCCCAACTTACTGAATCAAATGCTGAACTTATGTCGAGACTAATAAGTGTTAAATCCTTCTTTCTCCTATTTGCAAAATCAATTAATGTTAGAGTTCTCCTTATATTATCAAAAGTATTTCTATTTACAATGAAGCCTGTCTGATCTATATCTATAATGCCTGGGATGATTGTCTTCAATCTATCAGCAAAAATACTCATAAACATTTTATAATCAACATTAAGTAATGAAATAGGTCTATATGAAGTGCATCTAGTTGGATCTTTATTGGGTTTTAAAATTGGCGAAATAAATGTGTATTGCCAAGATGGGGGAGTTATTAACTCATTTTGGGCCAAAATAAAAACCTTATGTATTGATGAGTATGTACTTTTAGAAAGAATTTTATATATCTCTGGTATAATACCATCATTACCTGGTGCTTTGTTTGATTTAAGCTTGTTTATTTGTGTAACAATCTCTGTATATGAAATATTTTTATCCAATAGTTTAGTTTGTTGTTTATTAAGTTTTTTATTCATGTTTGTAGTTATAAATTTCTTTATTTTATCTTTGGGTTCCGTGTTAATGTTATTATGATTAATTTTGTGAAAGTGATTTCTAAATTCATCTAATATTTCTGGTAGACTAGAAACATTCTTCTTTTTCTTTAGAGAAAATTTCTTTGATATGATTTTGCTTATTCAACCTTTTTGTTTTATTTTTAAGTCTATGTAAGTATTTGGGACTTAGTGAGTAAGACAAAAACTTGTATTTCTCTAAAGTTATTTTAACTTTATGAGTTAAAATTTCTTTGTATTTCTCATTTAGTTTGTTTATTTCTTCAATGACTTTTTTTTCCATAATATTTTCTTTATTATTATGCTTATAAGAGTCTAATTTACTTTGAATATCTAATAATTCCTTATCCCAAGATTTCCTTTTATTATTATACCATCTGATACTTTGTACATATAGATATGATTTTAAAGCATCCCAAACATAAACAATGGAGACTTCAGGAGTATTATTTATGTCTAAAAATGTTGCACTTCTGACAGTATATAATCTTTATAGTCTTTTAGTTGAGTTAAGTATGCTGGTATCATTTTGATCTGAACATTGTAAGTACTTTTTATCATGAACTCAAAGGCAATTGAATTATGATCTGATATAGGACACGAAATGATTTTAGAATTAATTAATTCTGTTACCATCTGGTTAGAAATAAAGACTCTATTTTTGAATAAGTTTTATATCTGTTAGAAAAAAAGGTGTATGGTAATGATTTTGAGTCTATCTGATTATTAATATCATTCAAATGATATGAATTAACAAAATCCTTTAAATGTTTTGCATTAGATGTAATTTTCCTTTTTCCTATAGTAGTAGTATCTTTTTCATGTAGGATACAATTAAAGTCACCTGCTAAAATAATATCTCCTATAGAGAATGATATGATCTTATTAAGATGGTATTTCACTGTATTAATACCAATTCCAGGTATCCAATATACATTGATTAATGTATATGTCTTTCCATTAATTTGTATTGTAACCATACAAAACATTCCTTTATCATCTTCATAAGACTTAATAGTTTTAGGTATGGGCATACTTTTATTCCATAAAATAGCCACTCCTCTTTTTTCTGAGTGTGCTCTGAACTAACTAATACTGTATATTTATTAGTGGCTAATTTATCAATATCCTTTTTCAGGAGATGTGTTTCTTGAAGGAATACTAAGTTGGCCTTATGCAAATTAATGTATCTCATTAAGCTTGCCGTTTTACATGGATTATTCAGTCCATTAATGTTTAAAGAAATTCCTTTTAGAGAAGTCATTTAGCATTTTTTAAACATATAAAACTTATAATCAGAATAACAATTAACAAAATAAGTAATGTTATACCTCCTCCTTTAGGTGTACCTTTAAATATAGCTGTATTTATTGAAACTCTTATGGGATTTTCTATAAGCTTCATTTTTGTTTGTAGTGACAATGAGTTTATAAAATGTATTGTGTATGTCAGAACTATATACAAACAACAGTAAACAGAAGAAAATAATATAAGGATTAAACCTTGCACCCAGCCTGGAGTTAAAAACTCCAACTTTGAGTAGCACATACCACTCAAGTTAACCCCCTACCCTAAGCAGCAGTACCTCAGCTGCCACCTTATCAATTTAATACTAGTTATTATTTAACTAAAGTTAACCTCTTTCAATTAGATTATCTAGTAAGACAAAGCTAGACATTTGATAAATCAGCATCATATAAACAAATAGGAACTTTTAGAAACAATTCATACTACTATGCACATCTATTTAGTATAATACATTTATAATCAAATAGCATTCAAATAAACTTGATATTGGGAACCGAGAAGAGAGAGAGAAAGAAAAGATGAGAGAGGGAGAGAGAGAAAAGAAAAAAAAAAAAGGGCATATCTACATATTAATTTATTCAAAGTTTGTAAAAATAAGTTCTTATGTTCATTTAGAGTCAATAACTTAGGCTATTATGGTTCAGACATTACATATATTAGGATATTCCTATTTTCTGTCATAGAAATGCAGTTAACAGCTTCTAAAAGACTTTAAATTACTTGCATCAAAGCTTTCTTCTCATACTTATTATTGCCAGTTAAATAAAATATTTATGTTCATAAATATGGTTACAAATCATACTGCATAGCTATGTAAATTCACAGATATACTTAAATCATTGTGAAGAAAGCCATCTGTATTATATATATCTGAACTGCTGCTTTAAAATATGTCACATGACAACTTCTTCTAAGATAAAATCATAATGATATTTATGCTTGTCAGTTAGATAAGTCAAATGAATTGTAGTATTATATATGTTTAAATCATAAGTATTTACATACATTAATATGTTGCAGTCATGTAAACTTTCAAAACATATGTATATATGTTTTACTTTCTATGCCTTCTAAAATATCATACTTGCTTACTATGGGATACTGAATCATTTAAAATCATTATAACTTTCATATTTTATAAATTATAACATAAATAACTAAGTAGTTATAAAAAATAACTCACATTTAAATGTTATAGAGTTCATTTTTCATCGCAGAGTCGCATTTGCAGCAGTTCTACTTCCTGGTAGAGTGTTCTTCTTGAATCTGCGATGTGTCAGTGTGAATTCAGGGGTCAAAGTTCAAAATGACTGCATTCAGCTTCTCTGCGTGTATTCTGAGTGTTGAAGCTTTTAAAACAAATCGAGGACACTATTCATGAGGTAACCCACATCCCAAATTGTCTCCCTTAACATTCTGGCGGGAATTTTAATAAATGCAAGTGACTGACATTCATTTAGCAATACAAATGAAACTAAACAGAGTAAAATCTTCGCGAAGTATTTTACAAGTTATTACAGTCTCTATGACAGTGAAACTAAGCCCACAGTTATTAATATATAATACAACTAATTTTTTATGCCCCAATTCAATTATTTATACAAATCTTATTATATACATGTATCAGTATTATCAAAAGCATGTAAATGTACTTATATGAAAGAAAAAGAGAGAGAGAGAAAAGAAAGAGAGTAGAAAATAAAAAGAGAGTGAGAGGAGAAAGAGAAAAAATAAAAAAGGAAGCTATAAGAAGTATCTACAGTGAAATATTACTTGCTGTTTATATTAATAAAGATAGATATGAAACATATTATTTACTACTATTTTAGTTCTAATTATTAGTAATTAAATCATGACAGATTATTTGTAAACAAGTATAAGCAATAGAATCATGGCAAAATAATTAGCAACAGTATTTAAACAGCATATATACTTTTTTTAAAAAAACTAATAAGTTATTATTCCACTTATCATATTTTCATCATACTTCTCTCCCTGCCCTCCCCCACCCCTTACTGAATGCATAATCTAGAAAGAATGTCATTATTTAAAACAAGAGAAAAAAATGTATCAAATTACTAACCTTGGGTCTCTTTATCACAAAGAGAAACAAGTTGATTGATAGCTTGTTATTTGTTCCTCAGATATTTTGACTATTTATGAAACAGACACAGTTCTTTGTACACAGAAAATAGCTTTGATTAAATCTTTTTCAGAATATTTGTGGCTTTCTGGAGATGCAGTAACTGTATTTAAAGAGATTAATAGTGAAGAAAAAAGAGAGAGAGAAGAAAAAACATAGAACAAGTCATTTGTTTTTTAGTCTTTTTTTCTTCTCTGAAGTCTTCCAAGAAGCTTCTGTTGCCAACCTCTTTAATGAAGGACTAGCCCATTCCATTTCCTCTATTTTATCCAAAATCTTATTTTTTTAAATATACAATAATGCAGAGTCTAAGTCTTCAAAAATTCTAGGGCCATCAGGTAGAAAGATTTTTAGTTTGGCAGGAAACAGAAGGTAGGTTTTAAACTGTGCTTTCTTAAGCTCTCTTATTAATGGCAGAAAAACTTTTCTTTTAGTTATTACCAAGGAAGAATAGTCATTGTCAAAATGCACAGTTGCCTCATTAATTTTAACAGGTGCTTTAGCCCATGCAGATTTAAGTACCATCTCTTTGTCATAGGATGATAGAAATCTAACTATAACTGATCTAGGATACTTTTTGTTAGAGTTAAAATTAGATATGAATCTATGGGCTCTTTCAATACCAAAAGAAAATGCTTCTGGCAAGTCTAAAGTTTTGGGAAGCCATGTATTTAAAAAAGAAGTAATATTGCTACCTTCTATATTTTCTGGCAGTCCAAAAATCCTAATATTATTGCGCCTAGATCTATTTTCCAGGTCATCAAGTTTAGTTTGTAGATATGTGTTCTGCTTCAGCAAAAACTCAATGTTAATTTCTTCTTCCTGGATTCTATTCTCCATGTCATTAACAGTCTCTTCTATGCCTGTAATCTGAGTCTTCTGTTGTTGCAATTCTAGATGTAACAAATCTATTTGTTTTGTAGTTTTTTCTATGAAGTTATCAATTTTAGTATCCAGTTTGTCCATTTTGGTAGTAAGTTGCTGAATTGTAGATATCAGAGACTGAAGCTCTTTCTTGATGCTGGAATCTTGAGAATTTGTCTTACTGGAACTCATTTCAAACAGAGAAGCTGACAGAGAAATTTCCAAAGTGTTTTCTGACAGGAATATTATTGAAATTTTCTTTCTTTTTTAGATATTATTCAAGAAACTGATATGCAAAATGTATTTAGAAAGAAAATTACTTCATAAATTAATTTTTAAAGTAATTATTTCCTGTCAGTGCTGTGAAATTGGTGGAGCTGAAGAAATCTGCTGCTATCCTGTGTTCATCCTTGGCCACGCCCCCCGGATGTCCACTTTTGAAGTGTACATAACTATTACAAAAGGTAACCTTCCTATGAATAGTACTAAGGAACCTTCTCTTGTAGAAATCCCACATGATGTTAGCATCTAGAAATGGCACCTTAAGACCTACATCCCCTATAACAAACTTTAAAAAAGGGGTACTCTGACTTAAAGCCTCTTCAAAATTTTGCACATGAAAATCTCCAGCCTTAGCAATAAAAAGCATGTCATCTGCAAACCTTGTATAAAAGAGAATATTTCCAAAAGATGGAATGTTTGATAACATTTCCAAATCCCACCAACCTAGAACAAGGTTAGCATATGTGTGCCCTACAGTAGCACCCATAGAAACTCCCTTCAATTGTTTAAAGAAGTCTCCATTAAACATAAAAAAATCCATTTTCTAATAAAATATCCAACAAACACATATAAGTTATAATATTATCATTACTCAAATCAATGTATTTACTCAAAAAACATCTAACATACTCTACACCCACATCATGTGGTATGCAAGTAAAAAGAGATACCTCATCAACAGTGACTAAAACCAGGATACCAAAACTATTAGTTAAACCAAAACATCTCAACTTACCTAAAAAGTCCCAAGAATCAGCTATGAAGGAGGGCAACGTTTTTTTCGTATGGCTTTAAAACATAATCCAAATACAAAGAAATACAGTACAGCTACCTGAAGAAGAGATAATAGGCCTAAAGAGGGTTGTGTGGTGGATTTGTGGAGCTTCAGGATCCCAAACATAACACCTATTTTGGGATCCTTGACGTGCAAAAATTCAAATAACTCCTTACTGATGTCATTATTCAAAAGTAAGTCGTACAACAAACCATAAATGACACCATAACTTTTAACGATATCAAACTTATTGACCTTTGCATATTGCAATGGGTTAGACAACATGTTTTCCATAGCTGAATTATAATCTTTGATGTTCATAATAACCACCCCACCCCCCTTGTCTGCTTTCATGAACCTAAAATCAGTGTTGTTTTTAAGTTCGCATAATGCTCTGTTCTCACTCTCATTCATACTGTAAAAATTAAACACATTTTTACCAGATAAACATTTCCTGATTGCATTTTCACAAAAGCCTTCAAACACTTTTATAGTGTAAATTAGACTAGGATTATAAGTGGATGGCTTACGTATTACATTACTACAACTCACATCGCTTAGAATATACTTCAAGTTCAACTTACGTGAGAACAGCTTTAACTCAATTAAAGTCCTTGGTATGTTTGCCCTCCTACTTGGTTGAAAATTAAAGCTCAATTGCAATACCTTTACATACTCTTCAGTTAATTGAAAATTGGACAAATTAAAAACTGAAATCTTGGAACTCTCAGGGTTAGGAAGTTGCACTAATTTCGGAACCTGTTCCTCCCCCGGCTTCCCGTCTGGTAGCCCCTCCTGTTGCTCCGGTATTTGCTTGCCTTTCTGTCAAGAGTGCCCTGTAAAAAAAACTCCCTTGTTCTTGGGGTTCACATTAGAATTAACAGTAGCATTGTGCGTTTCCTCGTTGATGGAACTGCTCACTTTACCATGCGGAGCGCTGTCAGCAGTAGCAGAGACTGTAGATGTGACGTCAGTCTTCCTCCTCACCATCTGTTAGCTGCTGTTGTTACCTTCAACTGTGTGGCCAGAATTTAAGATGGAGATAGAATCCCGGATATTCTCAACCCCATCACATTGTACAGTCTTTAAAGGAACCTCCTTAAAAACTTTACCAGAGTCTTGTCTACCATTCAAGTTAGTGGAAAAGAAATCATTATATGTCATACCCCGCTTCATAAACTGCCAGGTCCCTGGAAATCTTTTTAGTTTTATGAAGCACCAAGGTTCTTTCATATTTGTCAGCATTATCTAAGACCTGATGATAGTCCATTTCCACATCAGGACAATCCTGCAATAACTTTGTAAGGGTGTTATCAACAACAACAAATCTTTCTTTAAGATCATTGAGGGTGGCTGTGTTGCTTGCCACAACACCATTCAGTATTTTAAAGAATCGCAGGCCTTTTGGGGCCACCCCCACCTTTATACAGTGCTCAAAATACTTATTTTCAACATACAAAGCACGATACCATTTTAAGTCTCTTTCCAGTCTGTCCAACAGATTGGAAGCCTTGTTTCTCACCAAGATATTACCAGAATGAAAATTTTGTCCACTAAATGGATCAAAACTCTCGTTTAACAGACTTTTAACACCCTTACTAGAAATGTTGAAATTTACCTCCTATCCATTACTTTGTATCACAGTGTTGTTGACCATAGAACTGCTCGACGAATTGTCCACCTTTTTGTCACTGTTATACCGGCCCTTATAAACATAAATGGCCTTGATTTTATCAGCCGATATCACGATGGATTTTCAGCCACTGTAGAAACCAACTCTTCAAATACCTTATCACTGTGGGTGGGGGTGGAATGGAGAGTCAAATCCATAATGTCCTCCTCGAACGCACCAGCCATGGGATAACTGATAGCTTTTTATGTAGGAATGTCTAGCAGGAGTCTAAGAAAAAGGATTTTGGAACATTATATGATATTAAAACAAATAATTCTAACAATGCTTTGTTTAAACATTCTATTGCTTGGGTCAAATGGAAAAAGGTTATTTTTTTCTGTGCTAGAGGTGGCCAAGCAGGATATAAGGGGAGGCAATTTCAAAAACTTGGTTGCCCAGAGGGAGGACAAGTGGCAATTCAGGTTGGCCTCCTATATTCATCTGGGTCTCAGTGATGCTGTGAACATAGTGTTTTTTAAATAATAGGAAAGTGACTATAAATAAGTATTAGTTTTGGTCTCTAACAGTGTGTTACGTGTTTAAAAAGTTTTCTTTTCTTTTTATAAGGGGTATTTTATTGTGTATATTTCTTATTTAAGCATCCAGTTATGATGTAATCATTGTTAATCAGTGTGAATATCTGATTAGTTACCATTGCTGGTTTGTATTATTTAAATGTTAACTGATAGGTCTTTGATGTTTTGTTTCTGAAGAAGTCTTTTCAGACGAATAGCGAACATTAAACTTTGACTACACTAAAAATTTTGAATTTGGAGTCCTCCTCATGCTTTTTTGGGTGCTTTTTGTTTCGTTGTTTATAGTTGCACCTTTGCCTGGTATTGCTGTGTTGTTTAGTAGAATTTAATATATTCATTTCATACACATGCATATGATTGATAAAAGGGAAAATTTTTCATTATACTGTCTACTCAAATTATCAACAACATTTGGTTTATACAGGTCCTTATTATTGAGTAAACTATATAACTATATAGTACTGTTCTATGCTTTCTTTTATTGTAAACTGATCTTAGCTAATATGTTTAAAAGTTTTATAAACATATAAATTAAGAAAAACTTACTTTTTTCTGTAAAAGATTAAATTTTATTTCCAAGCCATATTTTTAAATATACAATAATCTATATTTAGGCAGGAGTTGATTGGATGTAGCTGCTAGATAGGATGTTAATTTGAGTGACTGATGTCACTCAGATTAGGAGTTTTTAACTTCAGGAGGGTTTTGGGTGGGTATTTTTTTGTTACAAATTTATGTTAATTTCTTTAATAATGTTATTGATGTTCACTAAAATCTACCTAGCTGAATGCAAATTAAACATATTTTAAAGCATTACTCTATAGTTTGTGTACAACAAATAGTTGTATTCCTTATGCATATTTAATATCATATTATAGAGATAGAATTAATAGAAGCTATAATCAGCATGTATTCCCTACATTGTATATTAAGTCAACATCAATGGCCTAAATAATCCCAATAAGAGAAGATCTTTGAATAAATATCTCAAATTACATAATTCTCAGTTAATATTTCTTCAAGAAACTCATTTGATAACTGATGACATTTCCAAACTGGACTCTAAATCTTTTTCAAACTTGATAAGCTCTGAACATTCTCAAAAAAAAAGAGGAGTAGCAATACTTTGGAATAATAAATTACCCTTGCCTAAAATAATAGACACATACAAGGATAACAAAGGAATAGTATCTTCAATTATTATAGAGTTTAATAACATAATGTTTACTTTAATCAATATATACTGGATTCCTGGCATTGGACTAAATACAGCACAGCAGCATATAGATCATATTATACAGTTCTCTAAAGGTAATATTATATTAGCTGGTGACTTCAACTGTGTTTTAGTAGCAGAGATTCTAGTTCTAATGGTAAGAGAAAAATATCGGCAAAAGCCAGACTATTAAGAGAATTTTTGAACTCTTATTTGTTGAAGAATATTAACAACTATGCAGATTTAATTCACTGTTTTATACGTTTTACTCACATAGACATAATTCATACTCAAAAATAGATGAGTTCTTATTTCTAATAGTTTAACAGACTCCTTAATTAACACAAAAGTGATTACATGTCCTCTTTCAGATCATAATTCTATAACCTTTGATCTATATGTTCATTTAAATTTTAATGTCCAGATAAAAAGGATTCCAGCCTATATTACTAAATTAAAAGATTTTAATACCTTTATTTCTGCAGAAGTACATAATTTTATAGAGCTTAATGCCATTAATGACACATATGAAATTTTCATTTGGGATGCCATGAAGGCCTATTTATATGGCAGAATAATTGGTATAAAAAGAAAAGGATTTCATGGGATAAAGAACTACAAGATATACAATCTAATCTAGATGCTTTGAATCTTGATATCTCAAAAAATTTAGGAGGGAAATTATAACAAAAGAAATAAACTTTTTAAATCAGAAATATCTTGAAATACTAAATCATAAAACCATGATTAGTCTAAAGAAATTTAAATGTATTAATTGTTCAATAAATCCTAATCTCTCTAAATATTCTAGCTAACAAAACTAAAAGATTGAATAAATGTAACCATACTAACGAGATATATTCCCCTAAAAAAAAAAAAAAAAGAATGGTCTCTGGGTTACACAACATATTAAACGAATTTAGAGATTATTTTTTTCAAAATAATAAATCATTACTCTACTACAATAAATCCAAATGATAATTTTCAAGCATTTATTAATAAAAACACAAAAAAGGTTAACAGAAGAGCAAGTTAATTTAACACAGATAGACAACTTTTAAAGACATTCAAGATCAAATAAATAAGCTTAAACAAAATAAAGCACTGAGCAATGATGGCATTATTCCAGAAATATATAAAGTTTTACCTATAAAAATGCTAACATTGTTACATTCTGTATTCAATATAGTTCAAGACAAAAATATAGTTCCCCCATCACGGAAGTATACTTTTATTATGCCTATTCTAAAGCCTGATAAAGATCCTACTAAATGTAAATTGTGTAGGCCCATATCCCTATTAAGTACAGACTATAAAATGTTTATGTCTGTATATGCAAACAGGCTTAAACATTTTTAACCAATTTAGTGGATGAGGACCAAACAGGCTTTATTATAAATAGAACTTCTTATGACAATATTAAAAGAATAATTACTTTAATTGAATCAGTAAGAAACTTAAAGAATAACCTAACCATAGCTAGCTCAGCTATAAATTGTGCTTTTGACACAATTAATTGGGACTGCTTATTTATTCTACTAGAAGAACTTAATTTTTCAAATACTTTTATAAATCTTATTGCTCAATTATACAATGGTTGTCAAGCATATATAAAAATTGGCTCTAATGATTCCCAGTTCATACCTATTATAAAAGGGACTAAACAAGGCTGTCCATTATCTCCCCTCTTGTTTACGTTAATTATGGAACCTTGGGCAAATCTGACAAGGGACAATAGAAATATTAAAGGTTACAATTTGAGTTTCAATGAAACATCCAAATTTCAAATGTTTGCAGATGACATATTGATTATGCTAGGTGGTAATAATCCATCTTTACAAGAATTATTTAAAGACATGGACTCTTTTCAAAAAAACTCAGGTCTTATATTCAATCACAATAAAACACAAATTATTTTAGTTGGTCCCAAAAAATATAATATGCAAGATACATTTCAAAAATTTATAGCACAAACTCAACAAATAACATATCTAGGTATAATTATTCCTACCAACATAAAATATATTCTTCAGTTGATCTTCAATAAAAGTATAACAACTATAGAAAATGTAATACATGGAATAAAATAAGATTTTTGATGGAAGAGAAGTTATCAATTATAAAGATGATATTACTTCCTAAAATGTTATATATAATTCAGTCTATTTCTATTCCCCCTTCTTAATTAATAATTAAAAAGTTTAATACAATGATTAAGAAATTCCTTTGGCATCCTATTAAACCTAGGATAGCTTTATTGTACCACACCTATAGTTGGGAAAATGGAGGTATTGCATTACCTAACTTAGAAATGTAGTCAATATCTTCAGTGATTAAAAGAATTTCTTACCTCATAGATGGGAAATATTCGGCAAAATGGAAAGAAAACATTTTTATTTTATCTCAAAATCCAAAAACAATTAAGCTTCCTATATGATTAATTTAATAAAAAACTCATTTATTTGGAGAATAAAGGAATTATTTTCCTTTTATCCCTCTCAGGCATTTAAATCTAATTATATAACGCTAATCTTAAAATCCTTAAAAAATGTTATTTTTAGATTTAAAATATATGAAAGTTGGATGTTCCTTACTTATCCCACAGCCTATACACGAAGGGCCATTTTTTCTATGGATTATTATAAAATGTCATTATTTAAACAGAAACATTTGATATTTTGGTATCAATTGATGAATAATAATGAGTTAAAATCTATTAATAATCTTATGGAAGAGATTAACCTTTACTCATTACTATGGCTAGATTTACAAGAAGCTAGAAAATATTTTAAAGATAAACTTGACTTAATTCCCTCTTCATACAAGAGCTTAATTCCTAAACTTATACAATATCTGATAGTTTCAACTCAGCAGAACAACTCAGTTAAAAAGAGTATATCACACATTTATAGAGCAATTACATTAGATCTGGACACACACCTGGATAATTATTGGAAATTTTTTTCTGTCGTTAATTGTAATCCTACAGACAAAGACAAATTAAACATTCTTCAGTCAGTTACTAAAACTACCTCATCACTTAAATGGAGAATATTCACCTGGAGATTCTTAAATAGATAATTTCTCAGTCCATATAACATAAATAAGATAGCCAAAGAAAATATACTCTGTTGGAGATTTAAGATTGTCTCATATATTTTATGATTGCTTATCTTTAAAAAAATTTTTGGGAAGATGTTAATAAATTTTTACAAGCAATCTTTACAGATAACTTTTTACTCACTAAATCATCAGTTTTATTCAACACAGCAGTTCCAAATTGTGTAAAATCGAGTAAACATCATATGCTCTGATCTGTTTCATCTGTTTCCAGGAAAGTAATAACAAAAAATGGAAATCTTCACATATACCCTCTTTTCAAGATTTTAAAGATCTTCTCATGGATGTATCTAAATTAGAATTGTTGACATTAAAGTTAGGTCTACAAGGAATACAACTTTATATAACCAGTGGAAGAGCATACATGAATTCCTAGAGAAATAATAAGTTGAATGTAAAAGCAATTCATCTAGTTTGTTTTAATGATATCAGCTGATGGTTATATAGTGAACATCGTTGTACATATTTTCTGTTAACTTTCTTCTTTCATATCAGTGTTTTCTTGTTTTTTTTTATCTATTGTTTCTTAAAATCAGTTAATCTTTTTCACAATAATTGTTAATTTCAACAATGATTATAATAAAGTTGTTTTAAAAAATGCTAAAATATGATTACATTGAGAATCGCTGCAGGAAATGGTGTGCAAAGTAAATTTAAAACAGGCATGCACTGAATGTTCTGTAAAGATACAGCACCTCGATAATTCACAAAAATGCTGTAAGCTGTTTCTAAGCTCAGACAGAAGTGCTGCTTATATCTCCTACATTCAAAAACTGGAGAGAGAGAGAGAGAGAGAATATATGGAAGTGCACACTACAATAGTTAGAATAGCCATTTCATATCAGCTTGTAATACAGTTATCTCACAAATTTTGCCACTTCTACAGTTCAACACCGCTGCATGAAGGCAAAGGTTAAGCTAAATCCCACTTCTAAAATACCCCATGACAAACACAAACTCCTCTCACAAAATTTATGAATCAACACTTTAATACCGGAGAATTTTCTTTTAATGATCGTGCCTTTGGTTCACTTTAGCCAAACTATGCACTTCCTCCATGTAATCTTGGCAACCCAGGTTTCGAGTGATCCTGGACACCAAAAGACTAAGAAGAGAACAGTGACAAGAAAGCCTTGAACAACTGCTTCCCTAGTGTAAGTAAGCTACCTGAGCTCTTCCAGTGATGCTAACCCAGGATTACTACACAACATCAAACTTAGGATAGCTTCTTATGAACCATACTCTCTTCACACATGCTGTTTCTGCTGCTTAGCTCTTTATAAAACAAAAAATGTTATCCACTACCCAGCAAGGCAACATACAATCAACATAATCTTGATAACAGAACTGTCACTATAACCATGTCTTATTCACACAAGCGGCAGTGTAGCTTTTGCTCATGGAAATTTAATAAAGTCAAACATATGCTTCATAAGAAGCACCATCTTTGACCTGGTTATTACTAACATGGGCGACTGTTGCTCTACATCAATAGTCAATCCCTCCCTGGTCAGATCCGACCATAAAGTAATCACCATGGAAATCCACATCTCACCCACACCCCCCACAAAGGTAGCCACCTTGAAAAACTTCTCCAAAGCTGACTTTGGACTCCTAAAAACCGAGGTGGCTAACTTCATGGCACCCATGCCAATGGAAAATATCTGCATGACTGCCAAATCATACACCAATGCACTGTACGAACGTGTACATAAATGCATGGAACTAGCCATACCCAACAGAACCAAGATGCTCTCCTCCAAAAAAAGGAAGCCAATCTGGTAGTCCCCAGCCATTAATACACTCTACAATAGAAGGAAGAAACTGTTGCAGAAAACGTGAAGTCCCAAGAATGTAAAAACTCCATTATTATCCTCAACAAAAAGTTGAGATCCCTCATCAAATCCACACCAGCTATGAAGGCAGAATCATGGCAGACACTACAAACAATCACCAAGCCTTCTATAGTTATATCATGAACCTCCACGACAATACCCAGATTTGCTCTAAGTTACTGCACAATGGTACCTCCTATGCTGTGCTAACAGATATTGCCAACATACTGGCCGAGAGATTCAGTGCCAACTTTACCCCTCTCTCCCCCCAAAGGACCAATCACAATGCCGGAAGAATGCCAGGTACCCAGCATTACTGCAGCACAGGTTAAAGCTGCATTGTCCAAGGCCAAGCATACAGCTTCCATGGGACCCAATAATATCCCTGGCTGAGTTCTACATAGGTTCATAGGTTGGTACTAGGCTATCGGCTCTAGGGCCTCTACAAGCCTAGCCATAACAATTCCCAGGATATTTCTTCCCACAATATTTACTTCCCTGGATTCCTGTCTAGCAGGGCAAATGACGTGATCCCTGAGATTAATTTCCTATCTCCCATCCAATTGTCAAGGTTCCTTTTGAAGAGGACCAAGGAGGTGCTCAGCTTGACATGTATGGGCAGTCTATTCCAGAGTATGGGGAGTCTCTGGGTCAGGAACCTATCCCTCCAGCATGTTTTGTTCATTGTGATGACAAGGTTTAGATCCCTGGAGGATGTGGCTCTGTGGGGTTGGGGTTTCTTTAAGTGGAGCATGTCCAACAGCTCAGGGTTTGACATGGCCTTGTATGTTAAGCAGCGATCACCTCTGAGTAGACGATATGCCACAGAGTATAGCTGGAGGTTTTTAGACGGTCAGCATACGGCATCTGCTTTAGGCCTGTGATTCTTTTAGTGAGGTATTTCTGTGACCTTTCCAGCTGTTGCAGATGTCTTGTGAGGTACATACTAAACGGGGCGTTGTACTCTATAATGGGTCTAATGAGGGATGAGTACAGTGGGACAATGACCTCATTTTTTCTAGATGAAAAGCCCTTAGTGATGAGGTGTGCCACATAAAAAGATTTCCTGAATGTTGTGGAGATGTGGTTATCGAAGGTGAGACCACTGTCCACCTGTGTCCCTAAGTCTCTCATCACACTTTCATTGTTTAGTGTACTGCCACCTATGTGGTAATTCATGGGTACATGTTTTTTTTCCCAAAGGGATAACTATACATTTCTTGGCATTAAGCTTGAGCGCATGGCTCTGGCACCAAGCATCTGTTTCTGTAAGGCCCTTTTGTAGAATATCCACATCATTTGGAGATTCAATAATGGCTCCCAGTTTGCAGTCATCTGCGAACTTTGTTAGCCAGAGCCCCTTAGTGTTGGTCTGTACTTTCAGAGAAGTATGAATATGAACTACAAAGTGAACTTGCACCACATCTGTGTGCCCTGTTCAGTCACAGCCTCACCTCAGGCTTTGTCCCTAGTGAATGGCTCACTGGTACAGTAGTCCCTCTCCATAAAGGGGGAGTAACTACAGACCTTGGTAATTATCTCCCCATTAGCCTGACGAGTCTGATATGTAAAGCTATGGAGCGCATCATCATGGACCTGATTAACAAAGATATAGGAAATCTCTAAACTATGGACCCCACACAGTTTGGCTTTGTGAAAGGGAAATCATGCCTGGTCAACCTGGTTGACTTCTTTGAGTCAGTCACCAGGGCTGTAGATGAAGTTAAGGCAGTGCATACAGCCTACCTCGATCTGGCCAAGTCCTTTGATACCATTCCTCACTCGGGAATTATTGATAACCTCACCAAACTAGGCATCAATCCCTATATCACTAGGTGGATTGCAAACACATATTGTGAAAGTAGTGAACTCCAAGTCAAACTGTCGACAAGTCACAAGTGGAGTCACACAGGGATCGGTCCTGGGTCCTCTCCTGTTCATTATATACTTCTCAGACGTCCAGGTCAACACAAAGAGATTCTGGCTGACCAATTTCACAGACGTCTGCAAGCTAGGAGCCATTTTTAACTCCCCAAGTGATGCAGACATCCTACAGAAAGGCCTCACTGAGACCAATGACTGGTGTCAAAACCATGGCCTTAAGCTTAACGTCAAAAAAATGCATCATCATCCCCTTTGGTAAAAACTCAGTTCCCACTAATTACCACATTGATGGGAGCCAAGCTGAATACTGAAGGTGTTATAAGAGATCTAGGAACACAGGTTGACAGCAACGTCTCCTTCGACCACCACATTGCCACTGTGGTTAGAAAGTCCTTCTATGTGGCACATCTCATTACCAAGGGTTTTTCATCTATGAGGAAAGAGGTCATCGTCATACCTCCCAACCTCAACCTGGAAACATCAAAAATCTGGACAAGGCCTATGAAAAATAGGTACAAATCTGTATGCTGATTAACATCTAATTTGCATACACAATTATGTAACCCCACCCACTCCAATGGAATTGTGGGATACCAACTTTTGAACACAAACTGAAGAACAGACCACCAAAACATGGCACCAGAGTCCCCCTGCAGCCATTCCAATGTCCCGTTGCCTGGCTATTTCGCCCCATTTACCATAAACACTAATGTATGCATACTGCTTTATTTCTACAATGATTTGGGTTTTATTTTTACATTTTACAGCACAACAATGCAGAAACACTAAAAGACATCATCTGGTAAACAAAGCAATACTGTCTCACAATGAAAATAGGCCTGACATTAAAACTTCTTTGCCCTTGAAACTCACATTCATTGAAACAGCATTGAAACCCACACCACATCCAAAGAAAATGCATCTGGCCAGTGGTGGATAAAAATTACTTTTGGGCTGTTTTCAAATCATTGGCCCATTGCACACAAAACAATAAACATACATTTGTTCTTTTCTTTATACACCTTACTGACTTTATTAAATTATATTCCTTGTATAATACAACACACATGTCAGAGCACATTTTAAATTTATTGTTTGAACATTTCACCAGTAATCTGTACTGTAGGCAATGAAACAAAACACATGAACCAATAATGACAAAACTGCCCAATTCAGAACTTTTCCATCATAAAAGTCTGCTTCCACACCCACACTATAAATAGAATGACAGTAGTGTAAGCCATAGGCATCTTGCACAGCGTCTCGCGCTTATTTTCAATTTCATTTTTTTGGGGGGGGGACAAAAGGTCAAAACCCAGGGACACATTTTAAACATTGCTTGTATAATTTTGTAAAGTTGCTAGAATAAAATGTTGTGTTACCATCATGCATTTCACTGGCAGGTTTTGAACCCAGGACTCTATGCACTACAGTCAGAACAACATACCATTATGCCAAATCAGCAGCTGCCTTTAAAATAGGAAGACTGAAACTTAATAGCCATCATTTAGTGAATTCATTTCTCACTTCTCAACATAGCTCTTAACCTCAACACAAAAAACATGGACAAACAACAAAGCCAATAATGGGGGAATACAAATTCAGTTCTCACTTCTCACTCACCATATCTCTGAACTGTTAGCACAAAAACAATAATGGGGGAATACAAATTGTGTTCTTACTTCTCATCATAGCTCTAAACTCTTAGCACAAAAAAATGTTCTTACTTCTCATCATAGCTTTCTCAGCTCCTAGTACAAAAAAAATCTGGACAAAGCTCAGAGCATAACTTTCAACTGTTAGCAGAAAAAAAATGTTCTCACTTCTCATCATAGCTCTCAACTCACTCAGAAATGGTGGTGGCTAGGGATAGTAGGCTCTTTTTACCCTGTACCAAAGGTACAGGGTTTGAACCTGAATACCTCTAGCCACCAAGTGTATTATATGGGGGCATTCACACATACATACACACACACACACACACACACACACACACACACACACACACACACCTCTTACCCTGAATAATGAGTGGTTCCAGCTTACCCTGAGTAGTTCACATTCCTCTGTTCCTGCTCTGCTCGCAAACTCTGCACTGAGTAGTTCCCGTTCCACTGCTCGCAAACTGCCATTTCAGCTTCCTGGCCTGCACACAAGTTCCTCTGCTGTTCCCCATTCCCACCATTTCAGCTTCCTGGCCGAAGTTCCTCTGTTGTTCCCCATTCCCGCCAGCTTGCAATTCAGTTCAGCCAGCCAGAAATGATGATGTGAGCTCCTTGAGCTCAATTCTGACTGGCTGGTAGTCTGACGGAGCTGACGTCATTGCGCACGTGATGTCGTCAGCTCCGACAGCATGAAAACTTTAAAAAAAGCAAAAAAATCAGAAATGAAGGGGTGCCACTCGGGAATCGTGGAACCCCTTCATTTGGACCCCAAAACTCAGTAAAAACCGAGTAATTCGGAATGGTTGGGAGGTCTGGTCATTGTCTCTCTCTACTCTACCCCCATATGACTCTCTACTCTTCCCTCATTAAACCAGTCATCGAGCATAATGCCCCATTTGGCATGTACTTCACCAGACACCTGAAACAGCTGGAAAGACCAGAGAAGTACCTCATGAAGAGGATCCTAGGCATTAAACACATGTCCTACACAGACAGACTCAAAAGGCTCCAGCTATTTTCTGTCTCATATCACCTACTTAGAGGGGATCTCTGCTTGACTTACAAAGCCATGTCTGACCCAGCTCTGTTAGAAATGCTACATCTAAAGAAATCCCAATCCCTCTGCACCACACACTCCAAAGACCTCAACCTCATTACCACAATCAACAGAACATGCTGGAGGGACAGGTTCCTCACCCAGAGATTGCCTATGCTCTGGAATAGACTTCCCATACATGTCAAGTAGAGAACCTCGCTGTCCCTCTTCAAGAGAACTCTTGATGAGTAGATGGGTAATAGAAAGTTCATTCCGGGGATCACTCCAGTGGCTCTACTTGATAGAGGCACTGGGAACTATCGTCGGACGGCACATGCCAGGGCACTTCTATGGGCTAGGCTTGTAAAGGCTCCAGGGCCATTTGCCTAGTACACACCTATGAACCTATAAAGTTAGGCCTTTTTGGCAAATTTTCATCTCTTCCTTGATGGATTACAGGTCCATCAGCCATAGCTGTCTCATTTGGCACCAGGTGCCACTCCCCCAATCTTGTACCCCTCAACACTAGGTTGAGGTGTGGAAAAAAGTTCTATTCTCTAATATGGCACTCATCCCTTCTTTCCTAAGAGGAGCACCTGGCCCTGATGTCCTAAACCATCACACACTCTATGCATGCAAGAGAGAGAGAGAGAAGAAAACAAAAAGGTTCATTCTCTAATCTGGTGATCTCCTAAGAAAACATGCACCAAGTTCTAATGTCCTCCGACTCTACTACTTATCCCTGAGATTACATTAGGAGCTTGTAAAAAAAAAAAAATTCCCTGTCATGCCCTCGGACACACTGTGCCCAGAGCAGCTATCCCCTTCCCCCTACCCTACAATGCTTCCAATAGGATAACATTATAAGATATAGGTAAGTCAGTCAATTATTATTCCAATGAGTCAAATAGTCTAAGAAAGACATTTTCCCAAACTACAAAGTAAAACATTTTTTTTCTGTAGATAAACAATCACTCCAACTTTCCTGTGAAAGGGGAGATCCCCTGACCCCTAAGTAATTACTAACCTACTACTACTTCTAGTATTACTGTATTGCAATGAAAAAGATGCAGTAAATTTGAGGAAAAAATGTCATTTAGTCCAAAGAGCTGCATTAAAAACATGTGATACCTTAGTCAGCAGTGTGCCTCTCTTACTATAAAGCTACAAACAAATTAACAAGAAAATCTTTTGGAGAGACTAGCTGGGTGAGGGTGGAAGTGAGCAGCTGATGCTAGCTCACCCATCTTGGGGAAGGCTGAAAGCCCAGCTCACTGCACAGGTGACACCTGCAACAAATTGACCAGAAGAGCAGTAGATTCACCACTTAGCGTGGGTTTTGCACTCGTAGTAGCATGTCTGCCCTCTGCATGCAGCTACTGTGATGCTTCCAAGCCCTACAAGGAGGAATGGGAGGTGGGGAATCTGAAACCTGACAGGCATAAGATTGTTCCTAGGTTTTTTCCCCACAGGAACAAATGAGCTGCAGAGCCTTGACCTCCTGAAAAATGAGCAGGTCAACTATGCAGCCGAGAGTGTAGGACTAGAGTGTCAATAGAGAATTGAGGGGAAAAAAACTGCTACCAGCACCAAGTTAAATATTCCAACTACATCTACAGATGTATTAAGAAATATAAAATAATAGGATAAATCTTTGGAGCAATCAGTAGTATAGATCAGGTAATGCAAGCAAATATTAAAGCAGTGGACCAAAATTCAATACATCGGAATGAAAATGGAGACTTAATACACGAGCAGCCAAAAATAAAATACTACAGCCTATGCCTGTATATAAAATCATGGAGAAAGTCACACCGGGATCATCATCTGCTAGACGAAGCCATACGAGTTTGTCAAGGGGAGAGCTTGCCTTTAGAATCTTGTGTCATTACTACTTAATGAAGCTCTGACAATGCATGCTGCTTATCTCAATCTTCCTAAGGAGATTCTACACTGTTACATCTAAGAGAACTGAAAAATTAAATAAATAATTCAACAGGTATCTTTAACAACAAATGGCACAGTTCCTGAATCTGGCTCTCTGTCTCCTAAGGTGTAGCCTTGTGTTGGTCATTTCACAGTTGCTATCAAATAGTGACTTGTTAGATGTAGAGAAAGATATTTTTCTTTTGTTTGTTCTCCTTCTGATGGTAGTTGCCATTTTTTCTCTGCTCTTTTGGCTGTCCTGGCTCTTCCAATGTAATCAAACCTTGGTCACCAGGAGTCTACTTTTATATCTCGAAAACCCATAAGTACGAAGACCAGAATACTGAGACCACTATACCGAAGCGGATAAATATCAAAATCTCAGAAACATGACTTTCAAAACACCGTATTTCCCCATAAACAGTGTTATACTCTTGAATTAGGGTGGTATCCCTTTAACTCGTTGTACAATGCACCGAAACAGTAAAACCAAACTTGGCTAACGTGTCTATGACGCTCCTGGAATTATCGGACGGCTATATACCACAGTTAATTCACAAAAAAGTAAGGCTGTCTTACTAATAGAAGGGTATGTATATCACATTGAAAGAAAATTGCAGTTAAAAAACATACTGGTGCTGTAAATATAAGCATTCACACAAATGCAAGGCTAGAACCATAACGCTTTCTTTATCTGATGGGGAAAAGTTGGTGAAAACTGTAGCACATAACCATGCAGGTGATCACATTGAGGTTGAGAAATACTGTATGTGTAGTGAACTAAAGCACAGGGCAAATGTATCAAGAGATAGTCCTTGTGTTTTGGTAGATGATGCCACTCTGGAATACATACCTAGTTTACCTACCAGAAAAGCATTGCTGCAGCAGGTTGGTAGGGTTCACCATAAACGGTCAGATAAATATTACATCCCCAACTTGACCTTAAAAAACCTAGATTTAAGCATGTTTCCATTTACAACTGGCACATTCATTCAGAAAAGAATGATAGATGAAAGCACTGATAACACTGTACTTGTGTTTAGCACCTTGAGAACCTGTATGATTTAAGCAGGGCTACTATTTGACTTATGGATGGTACCTACTTCTGTAAAGGTGTTTTGTGTAGGCAATTCTATAGCATATATGACCTTGTTAAATATGGAAGTTACAGTAAGTCTGTGCCATTACTTTATTGTTTAATGTCTAAAAGGTCGTTAGAAGCATGCAACATGATGTGGCACTGTGTATGCTATGTACTGTCTCATAATGACTTGCAAGGTAATATGTCTTATGCGATTTCGAAGTAGCCGGAATTAAAAGTATACATTTAAATGTTAGTGGAGCTACATCAAAAGGTTGTTTCACTCTGGGCAGAGCATCTGCAGGAAGGTGCAAAGTCTTGACTTGGCATCACTATACAGTTCCTCTCTTAGTTTTCAATTATCTTTGAAAAGTTTGGTAGCCGTTGCTTTTTCACCCTGAAGAGGAAGTAATCCCTGCATTTAATACACTCTAAGAAACATTCCCTACAGAAGGTAGGGAACTACTGAAATATTTTTCCAGTTGGTATATTTTAGGTAAAGTCTGGAAGTTTGCTACTAGAGCAACATCATCCGACAGATTTCCTCCCCTGTTTAACATAAAGTTTTGGAATATTTCTGAGTTAAACTCCTTGTTTTTGCCAAGCATTCAAAATCCCGTGGAGATGCAGCATAGGCATTTGAAGTGTATTATAATAGCAATAACCCACGCCTGGGTGTGGGTAATGTGGGATTTACCCACGGTTGGTGTGGTTTGGTCCCGAGGGCTTCGCCCTCGGGACCAAACAAAGACAACCGTAGATAAATCCCGCATTACCCACACCCAGGCGTATATTATACTATGACATTATTTAAGAAAAGAAATAATTACTTTTCTTAAATAATGGCATTGTATAATGCCTCTTTGCTGCCCTTCCGCAGCTGTCTGGTATCCGTGGCAGTTCTGATGTATTGCATGCCTCGCAGTACATCAGAGCTGTGGCCAAAAGCAATGGAGAAAGCAAGATCTCCATTGCTTTTACTGTTTCGCTATGTTAAATGGGTTTAACATGGAGACAGCTTTAAAATAAGCAACGGAGATGTCCGTTGCTTATTTTAAAGCTGTCTCGCTATGTTAAACCCATTTAACATAGCGAGACAGTAAAAAGCAATGAAGATCTTGCTTTCTCCGTTTTTAAACCTGTTTAAGCTATGTTAAATGGGTTTAACATAGCGAGACAGCTTTAAAATAAGCAACGGAGATGTCCATTGCTTATTTTAAAGCTGTCTCACTATGTTAAACCCATTTAACATAGCGAGACAGGTTTAAAAAAAAAGCAACGGAGAAAGCAAGATCTCCGTTGCTTTTTACACACTGTGTCACTATGTTAAAGGAGTTTAACATAGCGAGACAGCTTTAAAAAAAGCAACGGAGATCTCCGTTGCTTTTTTTAAACCTGTGTCTCTATGTTAAACTCTTTTAACATAGTGAGACAGTGTTTTAAAAGAGACTTATACTAATGGAAAAAGTCCGGGTGACCGGACCTTTTTCCATTAGTATAAATCGATTTACAACGTGCACGCTGGCCAATCAGCGTGCACGTTTTGGAATATTAATGGGGGGGTCATGGTATAATGGTTGTTGTGCAACAGATCTGTGTTGACTTCAGCACTTGCTAGGGAGCAAAATCGAGTGGAAGAGCTGCAAGCATGACTGGCAGTTGGTTGTCCTCCATCCCCAAAAAAGAAGAAATTAATTAAAAAACGTGGACAATTTGCAAGTCTTTTTGGAGAATAAAGACAGTTACTCTTGTGTTGACTATCTGAAGGCTATCACAAGTGTTGAAGATCTGAGTTTGTAGTTACTGGGTTATAAATGTTTATACACAACAGGTACTACATGTGTTTTATGTGTAGCACTATGCAGTCAGGTTATGGATAAGCACTTTGTCCAATTTGGAAGATGTGGAGGGATGGTATGATGACGGATGGCACGTTAGCTTCACAAATTTCGGTATTTTGATAATTTGGGATTATGGAAGTCGTGTTTTTGAGTTTTCAGTATTTAGCCACTTTGGTATGGTGGTCCCAGTATTCCAGTCTTCGTGATTATGAGTTTTTGAGATATAAAAGTAGACCCCGTCACCAGAGCTCTATATCTTCCCACCAAGTAAATTAGCCTTCAGGTTATATATGTGGATCAGTCAGATGTCCACTGGGAGTTGCAAGGTTACTCATCATGCCTTAACCATGTTTCTGTATTTTTTATTTATTTATTGGCATTTGGTGACTGGGAAAGTCCGACTGGGTCAGGAATCCATTTTGAGAGGATACCCGGGGAGCTCCAGCAATTAGAAACATTTACATATTTATACAATTAAACAACTGAGTTGACAGAAACATTTACATATATGTAAATCCAAATTGAGTTGATACTATACAATGCTAGAACATCTATGACAGGGTATTTATAAAAGTAATTATTGTTATTATTACCAAGTTGTAGAACACAGAAACAAACATATGAAGGTAAAATTATTTTCATTTTAAGGATAGTAAAATAGTACAGAGCAAAACAAAAATGGAAATATCTAGTTAGTACTGGATGGAAAAGTGGTCGACATGATATATGTAATGTTAAGGTGTATAATATATTAAGATATGAGATTTATTTTAGGCAAATAATTGTAATTTCTGAGTGAATTACTTAGATTATGTCTTAATAGTAGGCAGGGTAAGAGAAAGAAAATATAGGGGGGGTTAATAAATGAGCAGAATGTTTGATAGAGTGGGGTAAAATAGGGGGTGAAAGAAAGAAAGGAAAAAAGAGGAAAAGGGGATAAAGAACTCAGGTAGTAAGCAGTTATGACGAGTGAGTATGACAGAGGGGAAGGTGAGTGACAGGTGGAGGGGGTAGGAAAATGAGATTACTTACAGTAGAGATGGGTAGAAGAGGAAAAGTTAAAGGGGAAAGGAGGAGTTTATCTTTTAGGGAAGGAGCAAGGGCAAATATGAGCTTTAAGAAGGTAGTTTTTTAGTGTAAACTTGAAATTCTTGAGAGATTCTATGGCACTGATATTTGTAAGAAGACATTCCATAGCTTTGCAATAGCACAGAAGTAAAGAATATGACCAGCTCCTTTGTTAGGTCTGTATACAGTTATAAGTTTATTTTTGGAACAGAGAGTTCTGCTGGGAATGTAGGATAGGTTTTATGGCAGGGCAGCTTTCTGGTTTGAAGATAATTTTGTGTGCAATAGATAGTTGTAGAAAGTCAAGATGATGGGGGAATTTAAGCCACTTTATTCATTAAGAGCATAACAGTGGTAAGAGTGGTAAGATATAACTGTAGCAAATTTGGTTATCTTATTATAGCAAACTAAAGCTTATTCTTTATGGAGATATGTAGGTTGGTAAAATGGGGACACCGAATTAGAGGTAGGGGAACAAATAGACATTGACAAGTGTTTTTTGGTGAGAATATCCACAAAATGTTTTCCTAGTTTGAAATGTGTTTTTTTTAATGGCATTATGTATGTGTTGTTCAAATGTAAGTTTATTGCCTATGATAATGCCCAACAGCTTTGCGTGTGTTACAGTTTCAATCTCTGTATTGTTTTTTGAATATATTTTAAAATCAGATGAGAGTGATTTTTGGTGTGAAAATTAGAAATTTTGCCTTATTGGGGTTGAACCATAATTGTGCTCCATTTAGCCAAGATTCAATTAAGGTAAAGGCATCTTGTGTTATTTGCAAAAGGTGTTGGAGGTTGTCTGAAGAGAAGATGATGGTAGAATCATCAAAGTATTGGATAACAGAGCTTTGAAGAGAGGCAGTGTGTAAATTATTAATAAAGATATTGAAGAGTAAGGGTCCAAGAATCTATCCTTGCGGCACTCCTGTTTTGTTAACCTGGTATTGAGACAGACTACTTTGTCATTTTACACATTGTTGTCTATTGATCAGATAGGTAGCAAACCATTTTGGGGAGGATTGTGAACAACCTATTATAGAATGTTGCTGTAGAAGTTTGTGATTTGATACTGTGTCAAAGGCCTTTGACAGATCTAGTAAAATTACAGAGGTTATTTGGCCAGAGTATATGTCTTTGTTAACAGCATCCATGAAGGAGATAAGAGCAGTGGTCATGCTATGTGCTGGTCAAAAATAATGCTGGGTGGGTGCAAGAAGGTTGGTAAGTAGATGTATGTGTAAACAGTTTTCCAGTAGTTTGGAGAAAGGATAGAGATGGGCCAATAATTCGTTAATTCATTGTTTTTTCCTCCTTTGTGTAGTGGGGTTATGATAGATTTCTTCCAGAGGTTAGGGACTTGGAACTCCATGATGGATCGATTGATAAGAATGCTAACAGGATAAGTGATTGCATCTGCAGCAAGTTTTAAATACTCTGATGAAAGATTGTTAGAAGAAAGGGATCAAGGTTTTAGTCTGAAAAGAAACTTACTTATTAATGTAGTAGACACTGGTTGTAGTGAGAATGGAGGAGATGGAGTACTAGATGTGGAAGTACCTTGGTGAGGGAGGGTAGATGTGGTAGTGTTTTTGTTGGATGTTTCAGAGAGGGGTGGAATGGGATAGTCTGTGGATTTAAAATTTGTGTTGAAAGGAGAGTTGGTTGCAAGTTTAAGTATACTATCAATAAAGTGGGTATTGAGTCCGCGGTGGTGGTGCTGCGGTAGCGTTGTCGCCTCACAGTAAGACGCTGTCTGGTTCGATTCTCAGCTAGAGCGTCTTCTGCGTGGAGACGTGTGAATGGGCGTACCTTCGTTGAAGGTTGTGCATCAGGCCTGGCAAGCCAGTATGTAAAAATCAACTGCCAATCATTAGCGGACCGGAGTTCCGCTGTGGCGACCCCTGACCGGGAAAAGCCGAAAGAAGAAGAAGAAGAGCAATAAATTGGGTATTGAACATATCAGCTATTTGGGATGGTTTTATCTGTTGAAGGTGATGGTTTTGTTTGGAACCTGGAGTAAGGAGTGCTGAGACAGTTTTCCAGAACTTTTTTGGTTATTTTTATGGTTGGGAATTTGTTGGGAGAAGTATTTCTTTTTTCTAGTCAGCAATGACTAGTTTTTTTTTTTTTATTACATAGTTGCTTATATTTTAGTAAATTTGTGTCATTTTTATTCTTATGCCAATCTTTCTAGACTCGACCTCTGGTTGTAGTATTTGTTTTGCAGATTTAATTAACCAAGGTTGTTCTTTTTGTTGGAAGAGAGGCTAAGATGTTAAGGGTATCCAAAAACAGTTTATTGAAGTGATTGATGGCATTTTCGAGTGGTAGAGTTTTTAGTGGGGACCAGTTGATGGTTTTTAAGAAACTGTTAAATAGTCGTTGATTAAAGTTTGCTAAGTTTCTGGATGTTTTGTAGGTGTGGAGTTGCTCACTTAAAATATTAGGAAGGGTACTGGAATAAGAAAATTTATGGGGATCTGAGACCAGGATCGTCTAGGGTAGCTCCTGGATGATTGCTGTTTTGCATTCTGGTAGCACTGGTGATGAGTTGTGTGAAACCACAACGGTTGATGCTATTTGATGGAGAATCTGTAACTAAATTCTGCCAGTTGATATTGACATAACCCATGATAACTGTTTCAATGGAGATGTTTTCAGATATCCAAGACAGAAAGTCTTCTAGTATACGAATGGTTTGAGTATTTGACAGGATGGTAATGTCCCTTTTGGGACAACTCCTGCTATGCTTTAACTTTACGTGGAGACATGCCTAGAGCAGTCTTGATCTGCGGTCTCATGTAATATAGTTTTCATGCTGTAGTTTCTTGTAATACTTGGGGTTGTGACACTTTGGTTGTTGTTTTTCTTTGAATTTCTATGTTGTTACATTTGCCATATACATATATGTGTAATTGCCTCTATACAAATTTCTGTCCTCCCCAGAAACAATATAGTGTCTTGTTTTAGTTACTTTGCCAACAGTTTCGTCTTCAGACTATGGACTTCCACATGATTTTTTGATCTTACTCTGTTTTCAACCTGTACATTTGGGTCTATATTATATGTTCAAAGAGACTTTTCTTAGAACATATAATCATCGACCCCTAAACAGCGAATGCTCTAAAGCATGAACGGTCACGTCTGCAAATTTTTTTTCCTCAGAAAAAATTCATGGGGCTATATACAAAAAATACAAACTTCAAAACCCTAATCAAGTGGGGGGGGCTACACCCCCCAACTAAATATACCAACTCCGAGATCGCTCTACGTTGGGGAAAAAGGCAATTCCCAATAACGGCCAGCTGAATTTTTCCTGAGGAAAAAATTTGCGGATGTGGCCATTCGCACTTTAGAGCATTCTCTCTTTACGGGTCGATGATTATATGCTCAAAGAAAAGTCTCTTTGGACATATAATATAGACCCGTACATTTGAAGGGCCCTTCTAGGTTCTGTTATATAATATGATGCTTCTGCTGATTTCTCTCCATCACTCCTTTACTTATTTCCAACCATCAGTAATATAGCTCAAGTAGGTAATTTGTTTTCATCCTTCTGATGTTTAATAATTAAACTGTAGAGGCTGAGTTGCATATATTCCAGAACTGCAAGATGACAGTCATTCATCATTCCTACAAAACTTTGTAATGCATGCATGCCTTCTAGCTTTTGGAGTGTGCACAGTTTCTCTAACTTTGGTGAAGAGCTTTATTCCCACTATTGTTAGAATATGACCCTGTTTCAGATTTGCCAATCTTATTTTATATTTGGTCTTATTTAACTTGCAATTATGCAGTCTTGTTCTATATAACAGCTGCATCTGTCTCCATTGTTGCACTTTTTATGTCTGACCCCACATTATTAAACCATCAGTTATAAAAAATGAAGAAAAACAGTTGCAACACTTTGCTGGAAACTGAAAACTGTTTTGATGACAAACAGAGTAGCAAATTGACCAACAACTAAGCGCTTTCACCTTGGATTCCACTGGCATCATCAGTTATGTTTGCAACACCTTCCAAGCCATTAGTAACGCATGCAGTAGCTCTGATGCTGAATAATTACCAGACACAAGTGTAAGAAATCAGTATTTTGCTAACACTTTATAACTCCAGAACCAAAATGTTACTAAATAAGAGTAAATGGCACACAGTTCAGCACACGCTAATAGTTACAGTGGCCACATTCATTGGATTCTAGGTCTTAACCTGAATTTTATAATTTACAGCAGCATGGTAAATATTATTTTTGTAATATTTTGTAAATAACTTTGTACTATTTCGGTAACCTTCAAGCAGTATTTTATCAGCACGGTGTTCACCCAAATGTAAGCTTTTATACAAGTCTAACGTTATGTCTTTGGTTGTTGAAATATTTAGAGAAATATGAAAATCACTGCATGTAGATAAATAGTATACAAATTACTTTTAATATTTCTTTATCTGCAGTAGGCAGAGGTCAAGTTTTAATGCAGTTGTATTGCCTGTCATGTAAGCATTAAGATAAACATTTTCAATAACTTATAAAGAGCATGATTTTGGAATTACTAAATTAAAAATGAACAGGTGATGCTAAATGCCTTGGTGTGTCACTAGGAAAATCCCACATAAATACCTAGAGGCATCATTAGGGATTAATGAGTTGGACATGCAGAACTTGAAACTTTATCTGTTAGAAAACCTGGTTGAATCCAGTAGTGAAACAAACTTTGCATTTGGCATTTTTGGGACTATTTACTTAAGGGTAAGTAATGGGCAATGTTCTCTTTGAATCCCTTTATTATTTCTCAATGTAAGTACTTAATGACACCAAAGCAGACTTTCTAGACCTATAAACTAAATCTGTATTGTCGTGAAGGATGACACTGATCTGGATTCACCAGTATGTGAAATATCGCTGTGACTCTGTAATTGATTCTGTCCAGATGCAGCCTTTGCTTTCACGCTATAACTTCATTGTCCCAGTTATAGCTTTTCTAAGTCAAATAACCCAAAATATTGGGCATATGTACTTTACATTTTGAAAAAAAATTATCTTTGACTTATTTTTATATATAGATGTCAGCAACTTTTGAACCACGGGTTATTGCAGAGACTAGAATATATTTACAATGTATAAATGACTTTGTGCATTCAACTCACAATGCTTTAAAAATATCTTCTAGGCAAAATGTTATACTCTGCACAAGAGGCTAGTTTATATTTAACATCGTGCTTATTAATTCTCAGCATACATTGACTATAATCTGAAGTGTACTATAGTCTGATTTCCTGAAAGGCATTTTCTTACTTCATTGCATCAAGTATTTTCTCTTCAATAATGCCTGTTTAGAACTGTTTATTAGCACTTCAAAATCCATATTTATATTCAGTAGCATGAAACTATTCTGAATGTATTTGCCTTTCTATTTAAAAGCATTTCAAAGCTTTCTGTTGTGCTTGCAGCCAGGCCTTAGCTACCTGACACTTGCATTTTAACAGCAGTGTGCCTTCTCTTGTCTCTCTTACTATTGCATCACATTGTTACTTGGCTCTGTTTTATATCTCTGTTATTTTTTTAGGATGTGTTCATTGTATTTTTTATTTCTGTTTTTCTTTTTTAATACAGCAGATGAACAGAAGACTTGCAGACTTCATATAAGATTGGCCCCCCTTTTAGGAGTTGAACTGGAAAACCTCGGGTCTATATTATATCATCGAATGCTTAAAAAAGTGAATGCTGATTGATCGACCTAATTTAAGCAAAAGCTTACAATCTCGAACTGTCAGATCAGCGATTTTTTTCCCAGGGAAAAAAATCGCTGATCCAAAACACATACGCACAACACAAGCACACCAAACAAACAGAAATCCACACACATACACCTAAAATCTGATACTAACCCTACACTAAACTATGCACACACCACTAACTACCCACTTACCTTAACCCAAAACCTAACCCTAAGGTCCGTCACTATCGCACACTCACCTCACTCGCTCCCTAACCCGAACTCACTTAAATCCGCCCTAACCCTCATGTCCACTCAATCGCACACACACCTAACCCGAGCCCTAACCCTAACTCACCTAAATCACCCTAACACTCACATCCACACAATCGCACACTTACCTGAATCTGACCGGTAACTTTCCACCATAACACTGAAAATACCGAAGCAGCAGAAATGGACAACCGAATTCTTTCCCTAGGAAAACATTTGAGTTTCTGCTGCTTCGATATTTTGCAGTTTCGCAAAAATAAGTTAGATCAATCAGCATTCGCTTTTTTAAGCATTCGAGGATATAATATAGACCCAAAACCTCTTGCTGAGAGGCAGAAATAATCCACTGTCACCCAAAGGCTCATTAATTCCTGATTATCTGCCTTAGTGCTGCTGTTTTACCATTTTCTTTCAAGGCTTCTTATTCAGCAATACATAGGAATGCTGCACACTGAACCTTTTCAGACTTTTTGGCAAATTCACTTGCATCAAAGAACAAATTGAATTTCTGGATCACAAGCACCCAATTTTCAACTAAATGTCCTTGTTGTGAGAGAATTCCTTCTAGCTGCAGTTACAATATTTCTCCCATTATAAATTATATTTCTCTAGTACTGATACATAAACTATTCAAAACAAATATGTTTCCTCAGTTCTGCGGGTATCTAGCTCTATTCTGATACTATATAATGTTGGTAATATACAGATTGAACTAAATTATTTGACTTGGTAGCTTTAATTGTGGATGAGGGTAATTTTGATTCCCTGGATTTTAACATGACAGACTTTCCCTTACAATATAAATAGAGCTGAAAATTTTCTCCAAATCGCAGGACTTTGACTTCATTTAAGAACTGGTTACATTGCAGGTCATAGTAAATAAGGGCAGTAATGGTAGTTTAGCTAGGAAAAATGGAAGGTGGCCAGTCAACTGTCACAGACAATATTGGTCCATCCAGCCCAGTTTCATTCTTTCTGTAGTGCAGATACTGAAATAAAAGACATCCTACTCTGCAGAAGATCCCAACAACTGCTGCAAAGCCTACAGGCATGTAAAATAAAATACAATTACCTAACATAGTGGAATAAAAGCTGAGATGTGTGCAATCCTAACTACCTATTGAAAAGTTGACAAGCTTACTAACTGAACATTTGCAGTTTTCTATCCCACTGCTATAAAGCTGTGAGATGCCTTTTGAAATTCCAGGGATGATAATTGCAACGCTTGGAACAGAAGAACTGATAGTACCTTTTGAAATTCCAGGGATGATAACTGCAATCCTTGGAAAAGAAGAATTTAGTATTCCTCCATCTACAAGATACAGCAGTATTTGCACTAAATATAAATAGCAGGGGACTGGTACAGACATCCACATTTGGGTTTCAGTGAACAGGTACAGCTTCATATATCAGAGAGTGCCAGTAAACAGTACTGTTAGGTACTACTGAAATTAAAATGCATCTGAGACACTGAGACAAGAATGTTCACTTCAAACTGCTAGCAAGAAATGCTGTAAATTACTAAAATTCTGAACTCAAACTAGACAAAGGTACAAAGCCTCTGAAAAAAATTATTTAAAGGTCTAACAGTAAGTTTTTGGAATGCAGTGTCATTTGTGTGCCTAAAACTGAATTAAGTATTTGTTTAAATCAATCTCCTTTTTTCAAAGTGCCAACTTTCAAGAACAAGTCTTGCTCTTCTGATCAAAGCTATCAGGGCCATCCTTAGCTGAAATGGTGCCCTAGGCAAAGTACTGCTCTGGCGCCCCTTAAGCCCCACCCACACTGAACACAAGGAACACCCCTATTTAAGCCATGCCCACAGATGGGTCACTCTCACAAAACACTCCAGTTCTTTCCATGTTTAAATGCATGAAAATCCAAGTCATACTGTAAGACACCTTGTAGTTTAGTTGACTGCAATTGAAGGCTGAATTATCCTTAAACCTGGTTATCTGTTGCTTGTGTAGTGTTCATCTGCAGTCATGAGACAGTATTAACTTTTTTGCAATGTGCATTGATGTTTGTGTAGAAGTTCTCATTTGGACTAGTGTAGCAGCAACTCTACATTATTACTATATACCCTGATGTGCTTCATGCTCTTCACAGGTCAGCCATCAAGTCCACATACTTCAGACAGCTACACATTGTGATGTGGTGGTGCTACAGCTGTATGCTGACCCAGAGGCCAAAAAGGAAAGCAGTGTTACTACAGTCAGTGACGTCTTGAACTTTGCATACAACTTACCAACACTAAGCAGATTTCAGAATTGTATTGGCAGTGTTTCTTATCCATTATGGGTTGCAGATTGATGTGGTACCTTTAAATTCAGTTTTAAAGAACAGCAGTGTACTACTTTCAGCTATCAGGTCCACTCAAGTAATTTGAAGACATATTTAAGACGAGAGACATTGATATTGTACAGTGTTCTACTTTCAGCTATCAGGTCCACTCAAGTAATTTGAAGACATATTTAAGACGAGAGACATTGATATTGTCAAATGATTTATTCCATTACTTGTCAAGTACATTTTTATATGCAATCTTTGACAGTAAAATTTTGCACTTGTACAAACTGTCAGGTCTGGTTGACCAATTTGAAAACGGGTTTCAGTTGGCACAATTAATGCTAGAGACATTGAAATAGTCAGATTTTATTTAATTGCTGGCTACTAGACATTTACTTTATACAGTTCATACTCAAGAAATGTTAATATTGTCAGATGACTTTACTCCATTGCTGTCCCATTACATGTACAGTTCTATATGCAATGTTTGACACTTGTATAAACTAACAGGTGCACTTGAATTGTCATTTCATGTGAAAGACATTGGAAATGGTCATTGAATTATTCATTTGCTGGCTACCAGATGAATATTTCTAACTGCAGTCTTCAACAATAAAAAGTGTTTCACTTGTACAAACTGGCCAGTCTGTTTGATTTAAAACATTGGGTTTCAGTTGGCACAATTAATGCTAGACATTCAAATAGACATTTCTATATGCAATGTTTGACAGTTAAATGTTTAACTTGCAAAGTGTCAGGTCCACATGAGTAACTTCAAAACATTCATTTAGCTGGTTCAGTTCATGCTTCAGACATTGTAGTCAGGTTGTATGCCACTGCTGCCATTAGATGTACATTTCTATGTGCCATGTTTGACAATGAAATGTGTGAGGTCCACTTGAATTGACACCCTTCATGTCAACAATTGTCATTCAAGTATTCCTTTGCTGGCTATTAGATGTACATTTCTAAATGCAGTGTTAAACAGTAAAAAGTGTTGAACTTGTACAAACTGTCAGGTCCACTTAAGTTGACGACATTAAATTTCAGTTGGTGCACTTCATGTTAGACATCAAAATTTGTCACATTTTATCTGCTGCTATTCATGCATTTCTATATGCAATACTTTACAATAAATGTGTAACGTAAACAAAAAAAGTGTCTGGTCTGCTTGAGTAATTTTAAAAAGGTTAGGCATAGTTCATGTTAAAGACATTGAAATAGTCAGATTTTATTTCATTGCTGGCTACTAGACACATTTCTATGTAATGTGTGACTGTTAAAATGTTTAACTTGCCAAACTGTCAGGTCCACTTGAGTAATTTCAAGACGTTCATTTAGCTGGTTCATGCTTCAGACATTGTAATAGTTTGGTTTTATTCCCCTGCTGCCATTTGATGTATATTTCTATATGCAATGTTTCACAGTGAAATGTTACACTTGTACAAACTGTCATGTCTACTGCAGTCTTAAAGAGATTTCAGTTGGCGCATTCCCTCTGAAAGATAGTGTATCATTGTCTGGTAATTTATTAAAGACTGGCACTGACCCTATTGGCATACAACTACACCTTTAATTACACGATGAACCTAAAATCGGCCCTAGGGTCTATACATGCCTAGCCATAACCAATTCCCTGAAACATTAGCAGATGCAAGAGCAGGGTTCGACTTTGTTATAGCCATTCAGGTCAGCCAGTCACAGTAGTAGAGAATAGTGCACAACTGACAGTACTCTGAGCTTCCCTACCAACTTTGCTGTACTGCTTCCCTACAGGAACTCTGGCATACTGCACAATTGTTATGCCTTACACTGTAAAATCTTGACTACAGGGTAAATCAGATGTGAAATCATGCATAATTTGCACACTATTCATTACCTACCTAGCTACTTACTAAAGCTGCACAATTGTTATGCCTTACACTGTAAGATATCGACGAATATGCGTTTATTACATTAAGGACATCCAGCACTGTGACATTACTCTAAAGGGATTATCGGTGTTTAATTCCTCATACAGCTGTACTGCATCAATATTAGCAAATGCAAAGTGGGTTAACAGACAATTGAAATATCTTCAGTAACTACCAAGAGTGCCTGTGTGTTGAGGAAGCCAGAAGTAGCACTGTGAGCTGTAAGCAGAGTGAACCTATCCTTCACAGATGACAGTGCAACAACAAGAGTGCTGAAAGTTGACTTTAAAATTCTGTTCAGGACTAATTACAATCATTTAGTGCATAACCAAAAAGCCTCTTTCCTGGGTCTCACCTGCTCTGCACCAGGAAACTTCAATCCTGCCTCCAATACTTCAGCTAGGCTAGCTCAGTAGCAGTTGCTTTTGCCATTTTGTACCTTGTGGCCCTGTATTCTGTTAAAAGCCTTTTCAGTTCATCAAGCAGAGTCACTGATCAATTTGCATGGAAGAGCTTTGCAAACGTTTACTGACTTGTCCAACCTTCACTAATGCATCATACCAGACTACCAGTGCTATTAAAACTTAACACTTCTTGTACTGCTCAACAATGCTGCTTCAGATATGCCTTAGGATCCTTGCCTTTTGTAAGTTCTGCCACTGAAACCAAGGCATTGCAAAGTGCACCCACTTCAGATCACACTGCTTTGACACTTTCTACCCTACACTTCCACCTGGTCCAAGTGGCTTTACAGTTAGACCTGACACATGCCAAAATAGTTTGTACTAGAGTTAGAATGTAAACAGTGTACATTCATTGCAGATTACCAAAGAATGAAACAGCATCAGCAATTACTAGATTGAGATTGTATGACAGCCACAGGGCATAAGAAATGCATGTGGATGTAGAGAGAAAATTCTTGCCTGAACAGTTTCCTTTCATATTAACAGCCATTGTCATAACCCTGGCCACTGCAGTTTAGCGGAACTCCCCAACTTGATTTCATTTAACACAATGTCACTGAGAAAGTCAGCAGCAGTCTCAGTAGCCTGGAGGAAGGAGAAAAGTACACATTTCCTTCCACAGTTTCATTGCATTCAGCAATACGGACAGTCAGTGACATTTCTATATGCAATGTTTCAGTGAAATGTTACACTTGTTCAAACTGTCATTTCTACTTGAGTCGCTTAAAAACAGTAGGCTTGTTGTCACAATTCATGTTAAATATACTGTACCATTGTCAGATAATTGATCAAAGACTGGCAATGACCCTATTGGCAGTAGGCAACTATACCTTCAGTACACATGCAAGAACATGGTTAGTCAGCTTCGTTATACCCATTCAGGTAAGTTACAAAAGTGCATAGCTGACCATACTTTGTGCTTACCTGCCAACTCCACTGTAGTGCTTCCCTACAGGAACTCACATACTACAGAACTGTTGTGCCTTCCGCTTACAACTGTTGTGAATTCATACAAAATTTGCACACTCCTAGCCACTTTCTAAAACCGCACTTTTCTTGCCTTGCACTGAGCAAATCTATCAATTATATCAGCAGAGTCTATCTGGCAAGATATTTCATTATTAATAGAAATCATAGCCAAGCCCACCAGTCTATCCTGTAGCATAGTACTTAAGTATGTTTTGATTAGTTTGAGTTTGGAGAAGCTTCTCTCCCCAGATGCAACGGTCACTGGCAGAGTCAACAAAATGCGTAGAGCTACCACTACCTGTGGAAATATCTCCACTAACCCTCGCTTTTTCATTACATTAAGGACATCCAGTGCTGATAATCCCTTTGGAATAATGTGGCAAAGGGTTTTCAATTCCTCATACAGCTCTACTGCATCGATATCAGCAGAGTCATTGTAGGTTAAAAGATTCTGCAAGTCTTTACAGAGCTGCAATAGCTTATCATCAGAAATAGTACAGAGGTCTTGTATGTTGTAGAGGAAGCCAAAAGTAGCACTATGAGCTGCAAGTTGAGTGAACCTGTCCTGCACAGATGACAGTGCAACATCAACAAAAGAGTTGAAAAAGTTGACTTTAAAATTCTGTTCAGGACTAATTAGACACTCATCATCAGCTTCATAACCAAAAAGCTTCCTCTTTTTCCTGGGTCTCACCTCATCTGCACCAGGAAACTTGAATTCTACCTCCAGTTCTTCAGCTAGCTCAGTAGCAGTCACTTTTGCCTTTTCGTACCCTGTAGCCCTGTATTCTGTTAAAAACCTTTTCAGTTCTTCAAGCAGAATTTGCATGGATGAGCTTTTAAAAGTTTACTGACTTGTCCAACCTTTACTAATACATCATACCAGACTACCAGCGCTATTAAAAACTTAGCACTTTTCATTGTACTGCTCAGTGATGCTGCTTCTGAATATGCCTTAGGATCCTTCCCTTTTGTAACTTCTGCCACTGAAACTAAGGCATCATAAACTGCACCCACTTGGTATCTCACTGCTTTCACACTTTCTACCCTACACTCCCACCTGGTCTCACACAGTGGCTTTACAGTTAGACCTGACACATAATCACGAAATATTTTGTACCTCTGAGTAGAGGATGTAAACAGAGTGTACATTCGTTGCAGATTACCAAATAATGAAACAGCATCTATTGAAGACTTTGCAGCATCACCAATTACTAGACTGAGATTATGACAGCCACAGGGTACAAAAAATGCACGTGGATTTAAGGCCAAGATTCTTGCCTGAACACCAGAATGTTTCCCCTTCATATTAGAGCCATTGTCATAACCCTGGCCTCTGCAGTTTTCGAGGGGAACTCCCAAACATTTGAGTTCATTTAATACAATGTCTGTCAGAAAACCACCAGTAGTCTCAGTAACCTGGAGGAAGGACAAGAAGTACTTCTTAACTTCCACACTTTCATTGCATTCAGCAATACGGACAGTCAGTGACATCTATTCCTGATGACTGCAGTCAGGAGTGCAATCCAATATAATGGAATAGTACTTTGCATCTGTTATCTTTTGCAAAATACTGTCTCTGACAGACGGACATTAACATTATCAACTCATTCTGAATGTTTTTCCCCAAGTAGTGATCATGGATCTCGGCATTACTGATACGACAAAGATGCTCTTGTATTACTGGATCAAACTTGCCCAACAGCTGCACTAACCCGAGGAAGTTGCCATTACCACTTGTAAAGAGTCTATCCTCACTACCCCTAAATGCCAAGTTATGTTGGGACAAGTACTGACAGATTGCAAGCAGTCTTTCCAGAATATTTCTCCAGTATTTTCTCTCAGACTTAATCATGCTCTCACGGTGGTGATCAATGGTGGAGCTATTCTTAAGCCTCAAGTGCAAGTCACTCCACTTAGCAGCAGCTTCTTTATGTTTCACTGACCGCTCGTGTTCTATAAGCTTTTGTCCCACATTTTTCCAGTCACATGTTCCTGTACTAGATAGGGCAACTAAATGAGTACTGCTAAAGAGTTTGCAGCAAAAACAAAATACTAAGTCACTACTTTCGGAATACACCAACCAAGACCTTCTGACTGTCTCACCATTTGTAAGTCTTTTATTATAAAAGATGGGATTGAATCTTCTGTGGTGATCATCATAGGGGAAACTGTGATTCATTATCTGAACAGGCCCTGCAGCACTTAACAGACAGCAAGCTTTATCATCCATGGGATCTGGCCATTTAGCAGGGTCACTATCGACTTCCCTGTGCGTTACTGGATCTACTTCCTTATTTTCCTCCTCACATATATCTACTACTTGGTCAGATACATGACTTGCTCCTAGTTCTGAACACACAGGAATAGAGTCAATGGATGCCCCAGACACTGACTGAGCTCCACACTCTCTGTCACACTCGGCATTACCACCTGCAAGGTCAGAGCCATTATCACACACCTCTGACTCAGATTCATTATCTGTACATCCAGTACCAGTATTGTCAACATCTACCATACAGCAAGCATCGCTGGGACTTTGGCAGGAACTGTCACTTTCACCTGGTCTGGAAGGACTGCTTGACACCTCAGAGAAATCTGCCTCTTGAAGCATTTCACTGTCCCTGTCTTGCCACTGACTGCTGTCTAATGTCTGACTAGACTGCATAAATCGCATCATTGAAGCACGTAAACTAGCCACTTGCAATTCTCTTTGGGCCTTTCTTTTTCTATTTGCTGCACCAGAAAGCTTCATTGGACCTTTTCCAGGCTGTCTGTTAAAAATAAATTTTGGAAATTCAGATGTTAGGAATGGAAATTGCAGTGTTCATAAACTCCCTCAATTCTTAGAGCTGCCTACCCACCCAAGTCTTGCAATTCAACCAACTAGGCCTTGCAACTACAACTGGTTGTATAACTAAGTACATGTATAAGAGCCAACTTTATACTATACAAAATCACACTATACAAAATTAGAAAACAGCAGAACACTGTACTGGCTTCTCCATTTCTAACACTAGACAGCAAATTCAAATCAAGAATCAGTCATCTGGAACTAGAACTTACATACATTGAGCACATTTACCCCCATCTCATCCTATCCATTTACTTGTAAACATTTTGAATGCTATTACTGTACTGGTTTATAAAGTGATGATGTGGCTCATTTTTCATCTAATTTACTGTCCACACAGATCGTGCCTACAATGTAAGGCATCAGGAATGCTATTCAGTTGTCATGAAAGTGTTTACCGATTCACATATGCTGAGGATGCGGTATTCATTGTAGAGGATGCAGTATTCATTGCAGAGGATGCGGTATTCATTGCAGAGGATGCGGTATTCATTGCAGAGGATGCAGTATTGATTGGAGCACTTGAAGCTTCCAAATATTTCAGTTGGTTCCAATCAAGTTCAAGGTAACCAGTTTCCGAAAGATCTATGAAGGACAAAAACATTAATGTAAACATACCGTATGTCACGTTACAAAAAAAAAGCCAACACCATTGATACTCCCCACAGACGATCCTAAGTCACATACAAGTCTACTGGAGAACCTCCCTATAATATGACTGTTACTGCCAGTACAACATCTCCTTGAGATATTATAGCACAACAGTCTGTTCCTTAGATAGGACCTATTAAGACAGCCACAATTGCTTCTTCCACTTGTACTACAAAATATTTATATATAAACCAGCACACGAATTACTTGATGTTAAATCATATTAGCATTCAATTTACATTTTTGCTGCGAGATCAGTGTACTGCAAACAGAAAACAAATTCACATTTCTGATGTATTGTTAGAAAGTCACACTGAAGCAGTAGAAATAAACTCACACCATGTTTACAAAGGTCACTGCTATTGTACATAGAGTCTCCATCACTCACACTGCTATTCCTCCACTATGGCAAGAACGCCAGGTAAATTCAATTATTTCTTCCTACATGTTTTAATCAATAGGTATTTTGAACTTCAGCAGCATGCGATACAAAACCTACCACCACCAAATACCTTTGCAGGTAACTGTACTGATGAACTGTCCTAGACATTTTCAAAAGGAAAATTACAGCTAAATAGCCAGGCACTGTGGTATATAAATATTGCGCACTTACTCTACGTTTACAATTAGTAACGTCACTCTCACAGCAGCCAACAACTTAGCACATTTCTGAGTGTTAGCAACTCAAACTAAAAATGCAGCAGTGCAAGACTCAAACCATAAGTACTAAAAATCTGCACTGCAACTATGGTACTAGAAGTACAAATTTGCATTCAAATGCAGTTCAGAGAGAGTTAAGAAACTAACACAAACTTCCAGTGCACGCATGCTCACTCAGCTTTGTTTCCTGAGCACCCACATATTGTGACATTTAATTTGCAACTGCTGATTAAATAACTGACAGTAAACCGATACACCAAAATTTCACACAAAAGAAACTCAAATGTGTAAAACTGCATTGCCCAACAGCAAAAAGGTGAGCAAGAGTTATATAGCATTTGACAAAATCAGAAGGTAAAATCACCACAAATATGCCTTCAAAAAGCTGCACTAGCAATGCTTATGCTGCTATCAAATACGCTTTCACATACTACTGACCTGCAGTAAAAAAAATCAAGTACATCACAAAAATCAAAGCAGAAATCTGTTCAGTCAAATAGGCTACTATGGTTAAACAGTGGGTGAAATGAAATAAAGCAAAAAGCTAATTTCATAAAACATTCTAATAGTTCTATTTTCCTCACAGTCCTTGTACCGTGCAAAAAGAAAAAAGAGTTTGATCACCATCCGATATGAAGTAAATGTTCTAGTAGCTTGTGTTACAACACTAGAAGAATCACAACCAATATTTACAGTCACAACACAACAGGAATTCAGAAATAAGAGTATTGTATTCACCAAGGTAAAACTGTGCCACTTGTAAAAAAACAAACTGAAGCACATACATGCAATATCTGTAAAGTGGGTAACTACATACAAATTCATAATGGTACTCTGCTCCACTTTGTTGACTATAGTCACTTAATACCATAACTGCTGGAATGCGCTGTAAATCTCTATGACACAAATTAATAAGCTGTCATTATGAAAACTTGTCAATTCTCATACTATTAATATCTTGGATTTCCCATCGTCTCAAAACAGACTACAAAATAAAGGCTGGGCACTCCTGATTTGGTTTTGCATCTTGCACAGCATTGTCCATGCTTATTAGTTTTAAGTGTACACTGGACAGCAGAATCATCCCAACCAACACACAGCAAACCAGCACCTTAGCTGTAAAGAAAACTGATATATACACTGAATTAATAATAAAGACTGAAATCTAGATAAATCATGTGACATGTCCACTGAAAAATAAAGTAACTTTTATATCTTACTTCTGAAAAGTGAGCAAAGAAAATGGCCACACACTGAATGAAACACCTTGGTTACTTAAGCAGCTAAAATGTACCAGCAACAAGTCATTAATGGTCATAAACCAAAACACCTGCAAACATAACCCGGAGAGACACCAATTAATAAACCACAACAAACTAAGCAAAAACACCAGAGCCACATTACAAAACACAAGTGGCAGAGTGAGCAGGAGTGGACCTAAAACACACAGACTAGTCAACAAGCGTGTAGATATCTGGCAAGCATAAGGGGTACTGAGGCTGAGGATGGTCTTCTCTTGTGTACATTGGAATTACGGCAAAACGAGTGTGTGGTGTGATTTGTAAAAGGATGTGCATGCTTATTTTCATCCAAGGCAATTTCTTTTCAACATTTTATCAATCAAGAGTAAGATGACTAGAAACCTACATGTGAATGGGGGCTATCAACAGTATGAATACTGTCAAAAGCATACCCTCATAGCCATCGCAGGCAACTACTGCATTGTAGCTGGCTCATTTATTCATCTTTCACTCTTTGAGCACTCACTGACATTAGTTTCAAGTGATGCCTGCATTATATTTCACTTAAGAAAAAAAAAAATCGCTATCAGGTAATACACAAGCTAAAAAAAAGAAACAAACAAAATCGCTATCAGGTAATACACAAGCTAAAAATAATAAAACTGCCTGAAGCCAGCTTGTTATGTACTTATTACTGTAGAACCTAACACATTATTAACAGACATTAACTTTCACAAAATTCTGTCTGTACAATTAACCAAGTTTATACACAAACAGCTGATATTTAAATAGTAGAGTGGTCATTAACAGCAGCCCCTTCCCTGGCCCTGCTTCTCCTCAATTCGGAGTCTTGATAGCTACAAATGGACTAACCAAACATGAGTATTGTGTAAATTCCATATTTCACACATAAGTAGGGTGCAGGAGAAATATATTGGATTTAAAAACTAATATACCCCGATAGAATACACAACAATCCCCTTTATATAACAAAACAAGTCCACAGGTCCCATTAAGGTGCACGCACCAAACAGACACAACAGGACCACTCGGGAACATTGGCAATGCAAACCAGAAAGTGGACATCACTAATAGATGTGAAAAAATTGAGTACTAAGAAAATATGTGCTGTGAATCAATACTAATGAAGTGAACTAAACAAGGGCACCCAGAGCGAACCAATCAAAATCTTCCTGAAAGCAGGGGGAAAAAAATTATGAGTAGAAATTAAGCATACTTAACCTTAAACTGGACACTCACATACTAATATTACAGTTACTCTTTAACCCTTATGTTACTATGGATAAACATACCTTAACCTTAAACTGGACGCTGACCAAAGTAATCAATGACTCTTCTTTCAATCACACAATTACATGCTTCCCTGACCCCTGCTTTTTTCACACACAAATATATATATATATATATATATATATATATATATATATAAAAAAAAAAAGCTTGCCTGCTTCCTTCACAAATACAAATCCCAAGCGCTGCCCTGCTTCTTTCAAATCACACACAATTACATGCTTCCCTGGCCCCTGCTTTTTTCACACACAAACAAACATATACATATATAAAAAAAAAAAAGCTTGCCTGCTTCCTTCACAAATACAAATCCCAAGCGCTGCCCTGCTTCTTTCAAATCACACACAACTACATGCTTCCCTGACCCCTGCTTTTTTCACACATAAACAAACATTATATATTAAAAAAAAAAAAAAAAAAAAGCTTGCCTGCTTCCTTCACAAATATAAATCCCAAGCGCTGCCCTGCTTTTTTCACACAGAAACATATATATAAAAAAAAAAAAAAAAAAAAGCTTGCCTGCTTCCTTCACAAATATAATAAATCCCCAGGCCAAACATCCTTCACTTACCTCCTAGCCGCCGAAGTTCAAATAATAAACCAAATAAGGATGGTCTTCTAAATTGTAAATTAATTAAAACACCAAAACATGCTCGGTTCCTTCCTTTCCTAGTAGTAGTAGCCCACGTGGAGCAACTCAAAACCCGGCAAACAAAACAACGCTGACTCATGTCCACTGATTGCAAAAAAAACCTTCGCCGATAGCCAATAGGTGCACCCGCCTCTCTAGCTCGTCAAAGAAGGAAGGAATGAGAGGCGGGAGTTAGCCCTTTATATACGCTAATTGGATCAGTGGCAGTGGTGCAAAATCACCACTGATAGGTTAGTTTAAATAATGCTCCATAAGAGCAGCCACTCAAATCATCTCCAGCATGTACATCATGCAGGGGGAGGAAATGAGTGAGAAGAAGGACATGGCTTAAGGCGGGGGCTTAAGTGGGGGAGGGTGCAATTGTTGCTAGCCTCTCGGCGGTGAAATAAAAAAAAAAATGTTGTTGTTTTTCGGCTTTTCCTGGTTAGGGGTCGTCACAGCAGAACTCCGGTCCGTAAATTGCGCCCTTTTGAGGCCAGAGAGGCTGCAATTGCTAGCCTCTATGAGCGGCGGTGAAATTTTAAAAAAAGAAATGTTGCAGTTGTCTCTTTGGCTTTTCCTGGTTAGGGGTCATCACAACAGAACTCCGGTCCATAAATTGCACCCTTTTGAGGCCGGCCTGTACGGCGCCCTAGGCGGTCGCCTAGTTCGCCTATGCCTAAGGCCGGCCGTGAAAGCTATTGCCTAATCCTGTCTGATAAAGCCATGATTTTTTAATATTTTTCAACTTTGTGTCTTTTAAACAGGGCTTCCTTTTGAAATACTGACACTGGAAGCATAAACTGCTGAAAAATAGAAAGGAAAATAAAAGACCAAAACTAAAGAATAACAGTGAAAATTGACCATCACTTTTTCTCAAACTTCTTTTTTGCAAGGGGTAAACCCCATTGCACCCTCTGAGATTGTTAAACCTAGGAGAAAAAGAAACCGCAATCACAGACTTCTTACATGCAAGTCCGGATTTTTGGCTATACTGTCTCCATATTTCAGCACTCAGTTCTCCCTCTGCTGAGATTTCAAACTGTTCTTACATTTAACATACTTGTTAGGATCATTTGATGCTATAAAGAGCAAATTCATGTTGTAAAGTAGCAGGAAACCAGTGGAAGATTGCATAACCCTGCTTTGAGTATTTGTTTGACTGACTGGGTTGGCATTTTACCAAACTCAGCATGGTCTGTACATTTTTTAATTTCCCCAGATCATTTGGGTTTCTAATACTATGATGGGAATGGACCCCATTCCTAAGTCAAAGTATGATTAAAGTTCATGAAATTAGTATTGTTTCACTCTTTGATGTCAGCCAAAAGTGCTCTTTGCAGCACCCACAATGTGCCCAGTAATGACTCCTGCAATTCGTACAAAGTTATATATAGTGGTAGCATGTCTAAATATGATTGTAAACTCTTTTTTATAAGACCCGTTGCTCCTACTACTATTGGAATTATCTGGGTATCTTTCTTCCACATTGCTCTCATTTCTGCCTGCAAATACTGATATTTTATAACTTTGTGTCTCTATGTACGCAGGACACTGTAGTCACTGGGTGTGGTGATTTCAATGATCAATGCTATTTTTGTCTTCTTTTCATGGAGCACTATATCCGACTTTCTAGCATATATCTTTTGAACTGTTGGTAATGGATGATCCCATGTGTGTAGACTTCATCATTTTCTATGATGCTTTGTGGCTCATGTTTCCAGTGTTTTTCAGCCACTTTAATACCATAATGTTTGCACAATCCCCAGTGCAACAGCCTTGTCATTATTATACCTTTCAGTATACAGTCCTTCTGCCATTAGTATGTCACAACCAGCAACGAGGTGTGCGACTGTTTCTAATTCAGTTTTACAAAACCTACATTTGTCAGTTTCTCCCACATGTTCAATGGACATATATGCTAGAAAGTCGGATATAGTGTTATGCTATAGCCAACCTACATACTGACAACTGCAACATAACAATGAATGTTTCCAGTCAAAGAACTTACTAATTTGATTTTCTCTTTTCACAATGTTTATAAATGGAGTTGGGCTACTGAAGGATAAACAAAGGAAAAGGATTTGGTACCCAAAAGCATCTGTTATTTGTAAGAAAATGTGGTGCTTTTACCAGTTTTAAAGATGTCAACAGCAAAAACTAATAAATACTAGGTATAAGACACATACTAACATATCACTGGATATTGCTCTGCCACATAAAAAAGAGAATGCGCATGGATTGTAATGTCCTTTATAATGTGTCAGCATCAACTGCTTTTGTTCAGTATCAACTGTCAGTCCAAGATTAAAACTGACAATGTGTGGCCAGAATACTCTGGCGAGTTCCATGTGATACTACAAGCCAAAGCAGTATATTTATTGAAAATAGTGCAGAATTTTGTAATATGTATCACCAACATGAGTAAGGTGAAGTGAGCACTTTCCTTCAATAAAGTGTGTCTAGTAGAATCTTATTTTCCCTAATTACAACTTATAAAAATGGTGTTCCTGGCATTGTTTTACATTTTATAGCTGCACTACAAGACTGTGTGAGGCATTTTTCCACCCTCCTAAGGTTTTTTCTCATTTCCTCCATGGTTGTGCAACAGCGGAGTTAGAATGCATAAGCAAGGGGTTGTGAGGGTGCCGGAAGGAGCTTACCATCAAAAAATATATATCTCTAAAATTATGTCACCAGCAGATGCATTGCTCAAAGAGTGTGCCTCATCCAGTTTGCCATCAGTGGGTTATACACTGATATATTCTACTCAATCCATAAGGCAAAAGGTTTGTATCACAAAAGAGAAGTCTATGATCAAATACAGATGATATGGGATACACAATGGCAGGGTGGAAGAGAGTAACCCAAGGCCCAGTTCCTTAAAAAAAGAATGCAAATGGAAGATGCATAGAGAAGGCTGTCTGTAGAGATGGAGTTAAATACATACATGCTAGACATGCAAAACTGCATGAGAGAGAGAGAGAGAGAGAGAGAGAGAGAGATGAAAGAAAACAAACATAATTAAGAAGGTGAAGACAGATCTTAACTTCAAACTGTGGGGAAATATGCAATGAAAATGGAAGGATAGATGACATTTACAACCCCTTTTGTGTATGCATGTGTAATATTAAAATGAAATATCTTTCATAAAAGTTGTGTGACTTCAAAATTATATAGTAATAGGAGAGTAGAGGCATAGCTGCACACATGAGAAGTCTAGGGTGGCTTACCATTTCTGAAAATAATTATTTGATTTTGTGCTTGAATTGTGACACCTAGCTGGCTATGAGGTGGCTTCCTCATAACTTTTGTAGAGACCTCTCCCTATTTCACATCACAGAGCTAATTTCTGAAATTCACAGTCTAACTGAAGAATTGCAGTACTGAGTTAAAAAATTACTGCAAGATCCTGTCACCAAGCAATACCAGTTCTCCACCCCTATACTAGAAAATTAACCTTTGTAATAGGGACAAACTTAATAACATTGTAAAGAAAAAACTTTAGAAACCACATTGAGAGACTGTCTTTTACCTGCTGTACTGCTCCTTGCCTTGAAAATAATCCACACAGAGGCAATCGTAAGGTCCAAAAATAAAAATTGTTTATCTTAAGAAAATCTGAAGAAGCCCAAACAAGGTCAAAAGCCCTCGTCAAGAAATAAACTTCTATTTTTATTTTTTATCCAAGTCTATTTCCATGTGGATGACCATGAGGAACTCTGTAAGTAAGAAACCTAGGAAATAATGCATCAAGCTTATTTCTAATGGTATCTCACACACACGCACACAAAGTCTGAAGTGATAACTAACATCCTTGCAAATAAAGTAAGCTCTAACTTTTCTCCTTTGTCACCTCCAAACTTCCAAGTAGAAATCATCCAGTCCATACCATCCTCTATCCCCGCTCCAGTAGTCAAGTCTGAATAGATACTAAAAACCCTATCAAAGACCAAAACCACTAATTGTAAAACATATGAGGCTGTTCCCTAGTCGATATGAAATGCCTTCTGTCAGATCTCCTTAAACTATTCATATCCTGGATATATATATAAGAAACGTGGAGAACAGCTACGGTAGTACCCCTCCATAGGGGAGGCCCATCACAGGCCCTGGAAATTCTAGGCCTATTAGCCTCATCAGCATCATTTGCAAGTTGAAGGAATGTATCATCATAGGCTTCATAGAGAAGGAACATAGAATCGAAAGTCCCTAGACCCTAATGAGTTTACCTTTGGAAAAGATAGAATATGCTTATTAAACCTAGCTGACTGAAAGTCACAGAAGTACTAGATGATGGTAACTCTTTGCACACAATTTAGCTGCAGCTTTTGACACTATACCCCACTGTGGCATCATCATCTAACTTGTCAAACACTGTATACTCAACCTACTGGATTGCCACTTGGCTTATTGATAGACACCATCAATGATGATAGCTCACTGTCTTCCAAAGGACTTGTCACTAGTAGTGTACCACAGGGTTCTGTTTTGGGAAAACTTCTATTTCACATCTACTTCTCTAAGGTGAAATCTGAAAGGCCTCTGGCTTATCTCATCTCTTCTGAAAACACCTGGATCCTACAGGATGACAGGATCATTCCTAAAGCTGAATACCAGCAAGAAGAAACTCTCACACATCTACCACATAGGTAACACAGACGTTAAACCACTGTCAATAGAAATTTAGATACATTTAAAGATAAAAAAAAAATCACTGTCTTACTATGTAACCACTTTAACTAAGAAAGCCTTCTACTGCAAATAACTAATTACTAAGGCTATCTCTTCTCTGTCAAAAGGGGTCATCATCCCCTTCTACTCATCCCTTATGAAGCCCTTAGTAGAATACAGTGTATCTTTTGGTATGTACCTCTCTGAGCAACTAACACAACTTGAAAAACACCAGTGGTTCCTTCCCCCAAAAAAGTTTGTATGATCTCCCTTTATTACTCAGGGCATCTCAGTCCCTGTCTCTCTCATCTGTTACCTATAGACTCTCAATTTATGTCTGGACAGCAATGTTGTAAATGACAAAATCCTGCTTGATCTATATGGCTGTAAGAGTGGTAGTAACACAAATAACAGATCAAGGGACTTAAGTCTATATTGCGATGTAAATATAACTTATTAGCATGACAGACACTGCTCCCAAGTAGTTCAGCATGTCTTGAGCAAACTCCCACTTTCTGCAAAAAAATATATTTTCCTCCTGCTTTTCAAATCTAACTTGAGAGGAATGGATGAAAAATTGCAAATTTATCCCAGGCCTAGCCCCATCTACCTTAGGGACAAAGGGAGTAGCTAGATGAGTATGCCAGTAGGACTGCAATGGCTAGTTTTCAAAAGGTATAAGTGATCTGTTGCCTAATAACAACATTTGAAACTATTCTTATTCCTCCAAATGCTTTGGATAGATCTGACACCTATGTATATGGCCATGCAGTGTCATTTTTTTGTCCCATACAAACTACTTTCCTATGTCATTTTTTTAAATGCTAAACTTTGACTGCTTCTAGGAGAGACATAGCTAGGGTCAAGTGAAAGTAGACAGCATTCCCAGGAGCAAGATGTAAGGGGATGTGATTGGGAGATGTCCAGTCAGGAGGTAGTACACGACCACCATACAAAAATTAATGTTGATAGTGCATTAATGGTCAGGGCTGAAGGGCTTCTTCACTTCACGTGTGGTATTTGAACTGTAGTAAAGCACATGGCAAATGACTTGCTACAGTTTAAAGCAAAGAACCTTTGTTTGTACTCCTCCTCAAGCACTTGAGGAATATAAAACAGGACAAAGGACCTATTTTTTTCATTAGCTCTTCAACTTGTTGCTCCACAGTATTATAAACACCAGCTTCCACTTGGTATTTAATAAAGTCTAAGGTATCCTGGCTAAATGTATATTTAAATTTGTGAGCCTTTTTTCTGGTCTAACCTATTTATTTCAAAAGCTAATATTGTTTTTATACCACCAAGTTGGAGGGAATTGCATGTTTTCTCAATGCTGAAGTATGAAGAATAACAGATGTGACAAATTTACATTTGTATGTTTAACATCTATTACTGGCATATGCCTTGAGGAGATAATGCTAGATTTACTCCTTTTAAATTATTATAATATTATTATATTATTACTTACAGATTCTTGGCGTGGGGACTTGGTTTTATTTTATAAATGTAGTATGGCTAACACAGATTTGTGAAAGGACAATCTTACATCAGTAATTTAAATACAGTTTTCTAAAAATGAAAATGTAATAGATGCTGATGATTATGGGATTTTGGTTGATGTAATTTACTTGGATTTATCTATGTCTTTTGACTCAGTCCTGCATCAACTCATTGTAGGCATGTTCACATTTATGAGAATCAGTAGCTGTATTATTTGCTAGATTCACAAATGGTTAGATCATATCATATCATATCATATCATAATTGTAGGATGAGAGTAAGGGGTGTGATATCTTTGCCTAAAGTTGTTTGCAAGGGTATGCCTCAAGGTTCTGCTAAGGCCCCACCCCATTCTTGTTTAATATTTCCATGTTCAGTCTTCCATGTATTAATCAGGTTTGGATAGGTTTGCAGACAATTCCAAAATGGCACCATGGTCTATTAAATCTTTCACAGTATTTGAATTCCTTGCATCTCTGGTCAAGGTCTGGCTATATTTTTAATATTAACAAGTACAATGATTTATTTAAAGCAAAACAATGGAAAATGCCCTTAATTAATAATCAAGTTCTTCTAAAGAGCGATAATGTTCATGACCTAGCTGTTACTGTTAAAACACACTTTTACATTAAAAAAAATGTAACTATCTTAACTAGAAAGTGTTTTTGTTATTATTATTATTACTATCATTATTGTCATTATTATTATTATTATTATTATTATTATTATTAAGGATATTCTTTACGCAATTACTTTAAGAAGTCCTTTGATAAAGTCACATATTGTGCATCATGTTTGTATAGTATTAATTATATATATGGAAACTACAACATATCTAAAATTATTTTGGTTAAAAGATTTGCTCAGTGTGAGATCTTTCTGATCAACATTATTGTTTATAGACTCTTGGGGTGGGGACTTGGTTTTACTTTATAAATGTACAGTGAATGATTTGTTATTCAATACCTTAGACATAAACATTATAACTGGCAAATATTGTGCAACTTAATAATATGATTAAGAAAGTGCATTTTCTCTCTCTTTCACTGGCTTTAAATCTCTCTATTACACAATGGGATGAGCAACAGAGTTTTTGACTCTGAGTTTTTTTGGATGCAGGCTGCTTGATAACTTTTGAGGTTTTGAGTCTGGTATTACCTAATATAGTGAAATATTGGTTAACATTGAAGGAATATAGTGAGGTGTGTTTCATGACTGGCTTTACACAGAAATAGGTGAAGTGAGTATCCCAGTCAGCTCATGTTTGCTGGAAGCTTAATGTAAACGTTATTATGATAGACAAAGGGTCAAGTGGAACATTTAAAGGGAGACCATTCAAGAGCAAGGCCAATACTTCATCTGTCATTGCAGGGATGTATGTCATATCAGCTACTGGTTTTACAGGCACACTACTCACAGACCACTATGTAATGCTGATCTTCTACAAAAGACATTTTGCAGTCACGGTATATAAGGAAATATACTGTTAAGAGTCAAGTTTACAAAATCTTTCTAAAGCTGCATAGCACAAGTATCAACTAAAATGTTAATCTTTACAGCAAAGGATCTCAACAATGTTTGTAGGATTATTTTTGATGTTGATGAGAGGTTGCCTGATCTTTTTTGAGTGGAGGTGGACATTTTTATCAAAGCAAGCCTATCTCTGCTGATATAGTTAGTGCGTGTTGGGGAATTGTATAATATGTATTTATTAGCTCTTAACAATACTGTTACTTAGACATGGTTTCTGACATTTTGGCATCATAATTAAAGGAGCCCTTACAAAAGCTTTGACTGATATGGTTACAAATGAGAAAAGCGAACACACATAAGCAATTTTTTTTTATTGATGTAAAAAAAAAGTGATTGCACATGTGAGCAAACATTCTTTTAAATGATGTAGTTTCTGCCAACAGCCTTTTCCATGGGATTGCTTTGCAGTGGGGTAAAGAAATTAGCCCTTTACCTACTGTTGTGCAAACTCGGAGTTAGTATATATAATTAGCAAAGGGGTGCAAGGGTGCTTGCACCCCCCTCATATTATTGAACACTTTAGATTTATTCTGAAGTGATCACTATTTTCATGTTTGTTTTTGTGAAAATTCAATATTTCATGAGATATTCATCTGTAAGAGTATAAATATATATATATATATATATATATATGTGTGTGTGTGTGTGCGTGTGTGTGTGTGCGCACATGAGCAGGCACATGCGTATGTAGTACCACTATATAAGATTTTAGGTAAGCATACATTTTTCATGAAACAGTAAATAAAACTGTTTGCTAACCCACTTGAAATAGTAGTGACGTTTGACAAAAGTGATTCTTACACTAGAAGGATAAGTATGGGGCTTGGTTATGAGAAAACTTACTTATTTTGACTTGCATTTATGCAAGAAAAACATTACTCTGTTCTTTTCCCCACCCCACCCCCACTATGATGTGTGTGCTACGCGTGCATACAAAAGTAAAACTACAAAACAGATCTTGCTGCCAACAACATTTGAGCCCACCTCTTTATCTTCATTGGATGGGAGAACTATCCACCCTGCACATTTAGGATACTTGCATGGCACATACTCCCTTGAGTACAGCACTAAAAAAATAAAAATATTATTCCTGGGTATTCGTAACAGTTCATATACACACTTAGTACACTTCAGTGAAAACTCATACAGATACTTGGGATATGCAAGCCCCCACATATCTGTATATTCATGATACCCAAACTGAGTAAGCTTCTGAGTCTTAGAGACTGCACTACTACCGATATGTATTAGGACAGGCTAACAGTACATGCTTCATTAAATGCAACACTGAAAAACAAATTCTCTCCATCCACCCACTGCAGGTCACCAGCCCATCCAGTATCCTTATTGCTGTACAGTACGACTCCCCACTAGCATAACAGTACACATTTCCTACCAAAATGTCTTTCTATTTAAATAAAGAAAATGATCTTTTCTGCCCTGTGCATCCTACCATCCCTATTACATCAGCTTCATCTCCCAGTGTCCTCCAGTCCTTTACTTGCTTTCTATAAACCTTCAACATGATAAACCTTTACCAAATTAAATAAAGAATACAACTTTGTCAGGAAGTGATATTTTGAGGCAAAACTTTCAAAATACTGATAAGTATAAACATAGGAAACATGAATTGTCACTATGCAATTCCATCTTAAATGATGATATTGACAGCACTGTCTGAAATGACATTTCTGACAAAAATGGTCCAGAAGGAATCAGTACTGCATCTCCATGATCAATAAATAAATATGGAAATGCATCTTCTGAAACCAATTATTTCAAATGTCCTTAGATGATAACAAGAAACTAGAAATCAAATGATTTTAAAACCTATTAAAAATTAATCTGCAGCTTACAAATAAATATTAATCCTCATACCACATACATTATTCTGTACAGTTAAGTATAATTTATCATTTTTGACACAGAGAATAAAAAAAATATTCTACAAAAGTTTGGGTACACTGATCAAGGCATAATCAAGGTAAATGTATTTCTTTATTCAGTAGAGCTTTTAATTTAACAGTTTTCATTTAGTTGTCCAGAGTCTATAATAATATTTCTTTGCCAAGGAGTGACTGCCATTGAGTCATGGAAGGCCAGCAAAATTCTGGGGAACACAGAAATGGCAAATGGGCAAGGAGATCTCTGCAGAAACTTGGTTCTTAAATCCAGCTACTGAGTTAGTTTTTTTCTGACCCCTATAAATATATGCATATCTGGGACTCATTTCTATATGTTCAATGACTGCTTGGTATTTACTGTGTAAATACCATCAATGGTGTGTGTGTGTGTGTGTGTGTGTGTGTGTGTGTGTGTGTGTGTGTGTGTGTGTGTGTGTGTGTGTGCATGTGCGTGTGTCTGTGTACGTTTGTGTGTACGTTTGTGTGTGTGTGTGTGTGTGTGTGAGCGCGTGCACATGTGTTCATACGTGCGTGTCTGTGCCTGTGTGTGTGTGTGTGTGTGTGTGTGTGTGTGTGTGTGTGTGTGTGTGTGTGTGTGTCTGTGTGTCTGTGTGTGTGTGTGTGTGTGTGTGCGTGCGTTCATGCATGCGTGTCTGTGTGTGTGTGTGTGTGTGTGTGTGTGTGTGTGTGTGTGTGTGTATGTGTATGTGTGTATGCAGAATTCTATGTGTGAGTAGAGCCATGTGAGCATACACATACCTCCACAGTCTACTCTCTGTCATTTTCTTCTCTTTCTGACATTTTACCTGCCCACAATATGATAATCACATCAGCCAGCAACCTGAATATCTCTCCTTAATTCAAATAACACCAAAGACAAGAATAAATTATAATGGATTTTTGCCATATTTTGACGATAGCTGCAACTGCTTGTGCAACCAAATGCATACAGTATATGATCTTTCTTTTTTAATTTCTCCAAATCTTTTGGGTTTCTAATACAATGAAAGGAATGAACCCCATTCCTAAGTCAAAGTACGATTAAAGTTCATGAAATTAGTATTGTTTCACTATTTGATGTCAGCCAAAAGTGCTCTTTGCAGCACCTGCAATGTGCCCAGTAATTACTCCTTCTGCAATTTGTATGGAGTTACATGTATTGGTAGCATAACAAACGGACTAGCCGCAAACTCAAAACTTAAAAGAAATAAACACAGCTTAATGCGAAAATGACACGATAGAGGCAATAACAATTAGCGCTTTCTTTCACTTTAATAAAAACGTGAACTTCTTCAGAAAAAAGACAATGTGCCCTCCCAAACACATGTCTTATAAATCTATTAAACAGGATGTGATGTCATGAAATTCTCAATTCTTTTTTTATATATACAAGATAAAAATAAAATAAGAATAAAAATATTTTTCATGTATATAAAAAACATTTTGACAGTCATTACATTAACTTACTTTATGTTAAATATTACTTAAATATATACATTAGTAAATCCAGTATCATTGGATTTACTAATGTATATATTTAAGTAATATTTAACATAAAGTAAGTTAATGTAATGACTGTCAAAATGTTTTTTATATACATGAAAAATATTTTTATTCTTATTTTATTTTTATCTTGTATATATAAAAAATGAATTGAGAATTTCATGACATCACATCCTGTTTAATAGATTTATAAGACATGTGTTTGGGAGGGCACATTGTCTTTTTTCTGAAGAAGTTCACGTTTTTATTAAAGTGAAAGAAAGCGCTAATTGTTATTGCCTCTATCGTGTCATTTTCGCATTAAGCTGTGCATATTTAAATGGGATTGTAGACTCTTTTTTATAAGACCCATTGCTCCTACTACTATTGGAACTATCTGGGTATCTTTCTTCCACATTGCTCGTGTTTCTGCTTGCAAATCCTGATATTTTATTACTTTGTGCCTCTCTGTATGCAGGACAATGTAGTGCTGTAGTCACTGGGTGTGGTGATTTCAATGATCAATGCTACTTTTGTGTTCTTTTCCTGAACAACTATATCTGGTTTTCTAGTATCTATCTTTTGAATTGTTGGTAATAGGCGATCCTATGTGAGGTAGACTTCATCGTTTTCTGTGATGCTTTGTGGCTCATATTTCCAGTGTTTTTCAGCCACTTTAATACCATAATGTTTGCACAATCCCCAAGGCAACAGTCTTGCCACAGTATTATGCCTATCAGTATGCAGTCCTTCTGCCATTAGTATGTCATGACCATCAACATAGTGTGCAACTGTTTCCAGTTCTGTTTTACAAAACCTACATTTGTCTGTTTCTCCCACATGTTCAATGGACTTTGTAAACCGTGTACATAGCCCACTATCTTGGGCCGCCAATATTAACCTTTCATCTTTTGGTTTAAATTCACATCTCCTTAACCATTCCTGTGTTCATTCCTGATAAACATGAGGTTCTTCCAGAAGTTTTCTATACTTGCAACTATATTTATGCTTTTTCTACATTTCTTGACTTCTCATTTGGTCCTTTACCTTATATTCTTTCTTTTGATTTTTTGGCACATTCAGTTGCTGCCAGATTTTTATCTACTTCTGGTTTGATTTTCATTCCTGCTTGATGCCAATATGCTTCTGCTAGACTAAGCAGGGAAATCATCTTAGATTTATTCTCCTCATTTTTCAAAACTTTCACTACATTTGGGTCTTGTGAGGTAGCAGATATGTATGCAGTCTCATGATTGCAGATCTATACATGTAATCAATTTCAAGGAGGTCCATCCCTCCTTCAGAATGGGAAATATCTAATCTTGGTATGCAGTGATTTTTATAAATCAATTGGTGAACATGAAGCATCCTTTTTATTTTCCTATCTAATCTATCCAGCACGTTTTGTGGCCAGTCAATCACTCCAAAACTGTAAGTTAGTACAGGAAGAGCAAATTGGTTTATAGCTTGGATTTTGTTCCTAGAGGTCAACACTGTTTTCAGGATTAATTTAAGTCTTCGGAAGTACTCCTTACTAAGTTTTATTCACATTTGTTCATGTTTTATTGTTAATCCTTCAATTCCCAAACATGTATACACTCCCTCTTGCTCAAGTTCTTTTATATCACATTCTTGTCCCAAACTGATGTTTTCTTGGTGCTGCAGTTTTCCTGCTTTAAAGGTTGCTTTTGCACATTTATCAAGACCAAATGACATTCTTGTATCATCTGAAAAAGTTTTGACAAACTGCACATTGTGCTTTTAGTTTCTCATCTGGTGAGCTATAGAGTTTCAAATCATCGACACAGAGAAGATGAGAAGTCTTTGCACTTTGTTGTTTTCCAGGAGCCAAATTATAGTCATGACCTAAGCTGTTAAGTAGACAGCTTAATGGCAAGGCAGAATAGCACCAGTGATAAACAATCACAGGCTTTACTAGAAAGGCTCACCCAGACTCTGCTACACTTTGCTGTGAGGGAAAGGTTAGTTTGCTTTTTATTTGTATTACTTTATTGCCGTTTTCTATTTTGAATACTGTGGTTTGTTTTATTTACCTTGTGTTTTACTTATATTCTCCTTTTAACTGCATATTAAAACTTGAAAAGAGACCACAGCTCTGTCTCTTGTGAGTCAGGGAGAAACACCACTGTCTTTCTAGTTGCCTTCCCCTTATGTTAATTTGACCATATATCTCATTTCCTCTCTGTTTTTACTGGCTTGTGTGAGTAAGCACAAAATTATCATTTTGTGAAAGCACTCCCCTTCAACTATTTAAATTTATTGGCCATCCTACTGTATTCCATACTATCATAATACAAAAGTGACCACCCCCTTTCAATCTATCTTGCTGTTTTAAAAATAGTGACTCTCCACTAAAACTCAACTTTTTAGACAGGTAAAACTTAAGTTACCTACTTTCACATCTAACTCCTCTAGTGCACACTGCAGTGTTTAGGATAAACCATTTTTTTATCTTACCTTTAAGCATCCTTGTGACTAGCACTTGCTTTAAAACCTGCTGGAAATCACTAGGAAGTCTTAAACTGATACAAGCACTCAACTCTCCTTGTTAATAAGGAGAAATTAATCCTAGGCACTAAACAGCCTATAATTGCAAAGTACCTTCCTAAGGTAAGGGAAAACAGCTCTTGTATCTTACAAAAAAAAAGCACCAAACCAGACATGTCCAAGGGTCAGCTTCCGGAATTCTCCTGTCCACCTGGTGAATCTGGGCATACTGGGGCAATGCAGCAATTGCCTCAGGTACACAGACAACCCTCTCCTCCTACCACCCAACACTACAACCTGAGAGAGATGCACTTACATAGCCAAACTGGAAGCAAAGCTCTCTCCACCCAAGATGGTGCTAGACAGTCAAGAGGAGAAGGTTAACACCCACACTACACTTCAAGAAACACATAGCCCTTCTACACCCAAACCACCAACACCCACACATAGCAACACTAAACCCATATATGTGGGGACCCTTAACAGTAACCTGCCCAAGCAACAAGGACCTCTGAAGCTGAAACGCAAACAAACACCAATCACAACCAAAGTGTCACATAGCTCACAACACCAGTGTGCCACCCAACAACAGCCCCTAAGGCAAGACAACGTACCCAACACTTTATTCATAGGTGACATTGTAGTCAGGCAGACTGATGTCTCACTCACCAGGCTGAACAAGGAGAAAATTACAGTCAGTTGCCTGCCGGGTGCCAGGATCTGCCACATAACGCATGCACTCAAGTCACTCCACAACAAGTACAAATATGACTCTGTCATTGTCCATGTTGGTGTGAATGACTTGAGACGTACCTCCCTGGACTACATGAAAAGAGACATGGAAGAGCTCTCGCATCATGTGGCCCAGGTAGGTATGGCCCTAGCCCTGAGTAGTATCTTGCCTTTGCCCAGAATGATACCACAGTATAAGGGCAAAATGATTGACTTCAACAATTGGCTAAGCTTTTGGTGTCATTCAAAGGGAATCCAGTATCTGTCTGCCTGGGGCGACATGACTGACAGACCACGATGCTTTGCCAGAGATGGTCTGTACCTGTCGCCTCTGGGATTCAGGTTACTGGCTAAGGCTCTTGTCACCCCTATAGTGCCTTTTTTAGGCAAAGTTCAAAGGTCAAAACCACCACTGTAACAGGTACAAGCATGCAAAATCTGAAGGTAATGCTACTCAATGCTAGAAGTCTAAACCTCAAAATGCACTCTCTCGAGGCACTCCTAAAAATGGAGAACATCGATATCTATGCAGTAACTGAGACCTGGTTCAAGGCTCCAGAGAGCACTCCTGCAATTCCAGGCTACAACTCTTACCACACTTTTCGGCCACCAAACCAGGACTGAAACACTAAAAGTGAAGGAGTGTCCATATTCACCAAGGATATTCAAAACACCAGGCTAGTTGCCCAACACAATGCATCTGAAATTCTCCAGGTGCAATTAACACTAGGTAAGACTGCAATCCAAATTGTAGCTTGCTACAGATCCCCCACCATGCCGCTAGATTCTCACTACACCTTACTAAACATACTGGAAAATATTAAGATACAACCAAACACCCTAATACTGGGTGATTTCAACTACCCTGCCATTAACTGAGAAAACTACTCATGTACCAACACCTTTGACCAATGTTTCTTGGAATTCATAAATTCCAATGCCCTGGATCAGCTAATCCTTAGTCCCACCAGGGGCTCCAATATCCAAGACCTAATCATTACCAACATGGGAAATCGATGCTCCACACCTATGGTCATCCCCTCATTGGTCAGGTCTGACTATAAGCTAATCACTCTTGACATCCACATCCCACCCCCACCCCCCAATAAGGAAACCTCGGTAAAAAACTTCTCCAAAGCCAACTTCATTCTACTCAAGTCAGAAGTGACAAACTTCATGACACCCATGCAGATGGGAACTGAAAGTTCAACTGCTGAATCCTACACTAAGGCACTGTACGAGCACATCCACTCGTGCATGAATCGTCCCATCCCCAATAGAACCAAGATGCTCTCCTCCAAAAAAAGGAAGCCAATCTGGTGGTCCCTTGCCATAAACAAACTTTACAACAAAAGGAAGAAACTGTTGCAGAAAAGAGGAAAATCCCAGGATGCAAAAAACTCCCTTACCAGCCTCAGTATGAAGCTGAGATCCCTCATAAAATCCTCCAAAGACAGTTACAAAAATAAAATTGCCAAAGATTCCAAAGACAACCACAAGGCATTCTATAGCTATGTCAAGAATCTAAATGGCAATGATCAGATCTGCTCTGAGCTACAACAGAATGGCATTAAATATACTGATCTCAAGGATATTGCCAATATCCTGGCAGATCTATTCAGTGCAAACTTCACCCTCCTCTCACCCCCTAAAGGGCCCATCTCAGTACTGAAAGATTGCCAAATTCTGGTAATAACGGCCACACAGGTAAAAAATGCACTCTCCAAAGCTAAGAATACACTCCAAAGCTAAGAATACAGCATCCATGGGACCAGACGACATCCCAGGCTGTGAACTACATGAACTACAAAATGAACTGGCACCTCACCTAAGTGTCATGTTTAATCATAGCCTCACCTCAGGCTTCATGCCCACTGAGTGGCACACAGCTGCAGTTATTCCACTCCACAAGGGGGGATCCACCTTAGATCCTGGGAACTACCACGCCATCAGTCTGATGAGCCTGATCTGCAAGGCCATGGAACGTATTATCATGGAACTTATAAACAAAGACATTGGCAACCTTCAAACACTGGACCCCATGCAGTTTGGGTTTGTGAAGGGCCGATCTTGTCTCTTGAACCTGATTGATGTCTTTGAATCAGTTTCCAGAGCCATGGACAAGGGTAAGGTGGTCCACACAGCCTATCTGGACCTCACCAAGGCCTTTGACACCATCCCCCACTCTGGAATCATAGATAAATGTACTAAGCTGGGCATTAATCCCTATGTCACTCGATGGGCTGCCAACTGGCTTACTGACAGAACCCGCACTGTAAAAGTAGCTGACTCCAAATCCATGTCCAGACAAGTGACAAGTGGAGTACCTCAGGGTTCAGTCCTGGGACCGCTCTTGTTTGGCATCTATTTCTCTGAAGTACAGGCCAACGCTAAGGGACTATGGCTAACAAAGTTCGCAGATGACTGCAAACTGGGAGCCATTATTGAATCCCCAAATGATGTGGATATTCTACAAAAGGGCCTTACAGAAACAGATGCTTGGTGCCAAAGCCACGAGCTTGAGCTCAATGCCAAGAAATGTATAGTTATCCCCTTTGGGAAAAAACATGTACCCGTGAATTAACACATAGGTGGCAGTGCACTAAACACCAAAAGTGTGATAAGAGACTTAGGGACACAGGTGGACAATGGTCTCACCTTCAATAACCACATCTCCACAACAGCCAGGAAATATTTCTATGTGGCACACCTCATCACTAAGGGCTTTTCATCCAGAAAAAAGGAGGTCATTGTCCCAATGTACTCATCCCTCATTAGACACATTATAGAATACAATGCCCCATTTGGTATGTACCTCTCAAGACATCTGCTACAACTGGAAAGGCCGTAGAAATACCTCACTAAAAGAATCACAGGCCTAAAGCAGATGCCCTATCTTGACCGTCTAAAAATACTCCACCTATACTCTGTCGCATATCGCCTACTCAGAGGCGATCTCTGCTTAACATACAAGGCCATGTGAAACCCAGAGCTGTTGGACATGATACACTTAAATACATCACAATCCCTCAGAGACACACACTCCAGGGATCTAAACCTTGTCATCCCAATGAACAAAACATGCTGGAGGGATAGGTTCCTGACCCAAACACTCCCCAGACTTTGGAATAGACTGCCCATACATGTCAAGCAGAGTGCCTCTTTGGCCCTCTTCAAAAGGAACCTTGATGATTGGATGGGAGATAGGAAATTCACCCCGGGAATCACATCAGTTGCCCTGCTATATAGGGGTCCAGGAAAGTAAATATTGTGGGAAGACATAGCCAGGGAATTGTTATGGCTAGGCTTGTATAGGCCCTAGCCTAGTACCAACCTATGAATCTATGAACCCTGGAATATCGCCCTTTGGATTTTTATCCCTGGAATAATAATTTGTCCTTTATCATGGCTTAATTGCAAAGTGGTCTGCCACTGTTTCATGGTCACTGTCATACATTTTTAATCACTCTTTTAATCATGAATCTGGGATACTATCAAATGTTTTTTTGTAGTCAATCCAGGTCAAACTTAAGTTCTTCCCCTTTTTATAGTTCTCCACTATGACTTTATTTAACAACAAATAATGCTTTGTTCCTTATGACTTTCTTTTATTGCCCTTTTGTTCTGCTGCCATAACTGAGTTTTCTTTTAAATAACTATAAATTTGGTTGGCATCAATTTATATGTCGTCTGAAGGCAAGTTATTGGTCTATAATTTTTAGGGTCGCTTGCAGGTTCACTCTTAAGTAGGAGCATTGTTTTTCCTGTTGTTAGTCAGGTTGTTGTCTGTTTGGGGTGTGCATATAAATAATTCTTACTCATGGCTAAATCTTTGTGCAAAGATGTTAATACTTTTAACCAGAAGTTGGGTACAGCATCTGGTCCTGGGGTTTTCCACTTAGAGGCTTCTCTTAACTTTGTTTCAATCTCTCTGGTTGTTACCTCATCCCATTTCATATCCGGTACCTTTAAACTTCTTATTATTTCTTTTACTTCTTCTATCCAATTATCATCTTTGTTATGTTCCACAGGATCTTCGTAGATACTTCTCCAAAATTTATCTATTTCTTCTTTTTTGGTGATGTTTCAATTCCTTTTACCTTATTTCCCAGTTCTCTATAAAACTTTTTTGGGTCATCAATAAATTGCTTATTTTGTACTTTTCTTTATATTTGTCTATGTATCTTCTAAGTTTTTTCTGCCTGTGCTGAGATTTTTAGTTTATTATTGCTATAGTACATGCATGATAGATCCTGATCTGTGCTAATATTGCACATTGTTTTTATCATGTCTATCTTTGTGAGTATTTTTGTTGATCTGTTCTGTCTTCTATGCTCTTCTAATAGTGACACTTCTTTTCTTAGTTGCTTTATGGTTTTCTCTATTCGATACTTCCATGATAATATTCGATTTCTCCCCTTCCTTCCACTCCTGTGTTCTTATGGTAGAACTTTATCAGTTCTTCATTTAGTTGCACAGTAATATATCCTACTTACTTCTGTTATATCGCATGAACCTCTGTGGACAGTCCTAATTACTGTGTTCATTTACTTTATCAAACTTCTGACTTTTTGGGTTTTATTGACCTTCTGCAGTCTATTTATTTCATTGATCTTAATATGTCTATTTATCTCTAGTAAGTCAAGTAACTCTTCTCTTAGCTCGGTTTCTTCTAAACTGAAGGTGCATTTTTTTTCCATTTCCTACGGTTATTCTATAAAAATTCTATTGCATCTTCCTGTGGCACATTCTCATCAGTTTCATCCTGTGCCATCCATTGCTCTGTCATATGAGAACTCACTGGCCTATCACTCCTGAACATTAACTGCTTCAGAGTTTCGACAGTTTCCTGTTCCTTCCCTTGTTGTCCAGCTTCAAGTGGATGTTTATACTGCTTTTCTGTGGAAGGATCCAAAATATCTTCATATGGCACCTGACCAATTGCTTCCCATTCCACTGGTTTCCCATTAATTTGGAGTTCCATTGCTCTGTCTTGTTGTGGTGCTTTCTAAATTAGATTTTGTACACTGAGTCCTTCACTTTGGAGTTCTGTTTCTTTAACTTCTCCATTACTGATCTCCTTTTCTACTTTTCCTCTTTGTCTTATTTTTGTATTGTAAAGTTTTCCATGTCTGGATTCCTTTGCCTGTATTTCTATTCAAATATCTTTGGTGCTGCTTCTTTTGTATTGATTAGTTTTGCTTTCTCCTTTGCATAGATATTACACCATATTAAATCTCTTTTTCTTTCCCATGTCCATATTTCTTCTTCATATGTCTCCTGATCTTCCTGTTTCTCCCTACTTTGGGGACTCGTTCCATCATGCTGTGATGTAACCAGTGTTAGACCTTCTACATCAATTCTTTCACTTTACAGGCATTCTATAACTTCAACTTCTATTTTTAACTTCTACTTTACTAATCTTCTTTTCTACATTCCCTGTTTGTGATATTATTTTATTTATTGTGAAATTTTCCATATCTGGATGCCTTTCCCTGTATTTATCTTTGAATATCTTTCGGGCTGCATTCTTTATGTTGATTAATTTGGTTTTTGCCTTTGCATAAATATTGCACCATATCAAATTTCTCTCTCTTTCCCATGTCCATATTCCCTTTTTATGCTTTTCAAAAATATCTAAGAGTTGTTTACATTTTTGTACTTCTTCAAATGCTTCTTCTTCCAAACAGGTCAGTGATCTGCTCTGCCCCTAACCTTCCCGAACTCCAAGCGAAAACCCAATTGGCCTTCACAACCACAGAAAATTGGATGCTTCAAAATCATCTTTCCCTTAATGCCAACAAATCCCACATCATTCTCTTCTCTCCCTCAAAAGCAATGACTCTGGACAAGTCTTCCTTCATAATCTCCAGCCTCTCACAGTCCTCAATAGAAGTTGTTAGTTGTGCTAAACTACTCGGAGTCACCATTGATGAACATCTGAAATTTAATAATCATATTCAACTAAACATAAAAAAAACACATCAGAAACTCGGTATGCTCTATAGAAATGCAAACTTTCTGACTCCATCTTCAAGACAAACTCGCCACTACCTACCTTCTCCCTTCTCTACTGTAAGGTGCCCCTATTCTATCAAATCTCACCACCTCTATCTCCTCTAAACTTGAAAGTTGCTACTATAAAATTGCCAAATTGCTACTAACTCCCCATTCTACACACCACTGCATCTGCCTCCGTAGTCTCCAGTGGCTAGAACTCCATAATCATCTTGATTTCCTCCAACTTACTATTGCACACAAACTAATTTTTAACCCCACTGCTTGCCCTGCATTATCCAATAGCTTAACCATATATAATCCTCCAAGGCCCCTAAGATCTAGCCACCAAAATCTTATTTCAGTGTACAAGCCCAAACGACCCTCTGGCCAACTCCTACTTTCTTACACTACAGCAAAAAAATGGAACTCACTTCCTTCCCTCCTAAGAGTCACTACAAGCTATGAACAGTTCAAATCTCTTCTCCATTCTCACCTTTCCCAAAATTGGAAATGTAATTGTCTACTTCCTACCTAGATCTTAGTTCCTCCGAGTTCCTCCCTCCTAAGAGTCACTACAAGCTATGAACCTCCCAGGTTCCCCTTCTTCAACCTTGGTCAGTCCTTAGCTCCCCTCCCTCTTCCTCTTATCTCCTCCCCCCTCCCTGACTAAACCCTTTACTTCCCTTAAGTGGTCTCATCCCTCTACCCTCTTGTCTGCCTAGTCTCACAATTGAATCTTTTTGCCTCTTTCCTTAAAGATGTTCTTCTGGACTCATTCATAACATGAACATTACTCTACCTCTTCTTCTGCTATCTGCCTCCTGTCCTCTCTTCTCCTTCAAACTATTTTCTTCTCCTTTGCTTACCTGCTCTTGCACTCAAACTCATTCTATATTTTCCTTTTATTTCCTACTTCACGTTACATTTCAGTAGCATAAAAACAAATTTCTCATATTGCCTACTGTACTTCATTGTTTAAAAACTGTTAAAATATTTGCTATTAGAACTCTGAGTGTTTTTGTATATAATGTATTAATTTTCAGTCTCTTTGCTGTGTTTTTGTGTGCAATGTATTATCTTCAATGTATGCTTGTGTTTTTGTGTTCAATGTATTACTACAATGTATTCTCACGGAGCTTTTCTCCCCGGGCCTCCACTGAAAACGGGCTTCCGAGCCCAGTGGACTTCCCCGGTTATCAAACTGGAAATAAATAAATAAATAAATAAATAAATAAATGTTTCTTGATCTATATACTATTTTTCAAAAATCTGTTGTATTAATGACCTCAAATTTTTATTTGAAGCTTTTGACAGTTTTTCTTGCAGACGTATTTTTCTTTCCTCTAACTTATCTCTTAATATTTTTGTATATCTCTTGTCTGGAAATTCTGGGCTTTTTGCATAATAGTAACACTACATAATTTCTTTCTTATCCTCAATAGTCCACTCTATCATCTTTATGGCTCTTCTTTGGCCTATCAACTTTTGGGATTTCTGTGGCCTGCTACTTCCTCCTACAACAGGGGGGCTATCCTCCCCTTGCACCTGGCCTGTCTTATTGCAGCAATGTTTCCGTGTTTTGAGGATTCTACACTGTAATTTTTTCCAGTCTTGGCACCAGTGTACCTACCAGGATTGGGCAGTTTTTTATCCTGGGTCTTGTGCACCCAGCTATCTTTTTTAGTTTTTGACCTACTTCTGTCCATGATATATGCTATACAAATACAGTCTATATATGTGTCGCCTTGGTGACATTTTGTGAAAAAAAACAGGGTCCACCTCGTGAAGGTACTCACCAAGACTTGAGGATGAATTCAATTTCAGCACTACTACTCTGCTTAGCTTGCTGACTTTTCATCTCACCATTCGAACCCTTGCTTCTTTTTTCAGTGTGAACATGTTATATGCAATATAGTTACACATTAAGTAATACTCATAGCATGAATATGGTATAAGACTTTTGAAATATTATTAGAATTCTGAAAAGTGTTCCTTAACTAGTTATATAACAATCACAATTTCAAACATTGCATACAAATATCTTTTTGTTTTACCAAATAATATTTATCTGTACTGTACTCCAGCAGTTCAAAGTCCCAGAAACATTGGTAGAATTAGTGTATGCTATGTACAAGGACCCAATTACACAAGTACATACAGTGTTAGGTCTCACTGGGTGTGCACCAGGATTTATCTCTGAGCCCACTGCTGTTCGTACTGGTGATGGACTACATTAGCAAACAAGGTGGAGGGGACAGATCAACAAAGCTGCTGTATGCAGATGATGTGGCATTACAGGATGGCTCTGAGCTAGAACTTCAGCAAAGGATAGAATGGAATGCAACACTGAAGGCACATGGGATGAAACAGTACAGATAAGATGGTGGCAATGGCAGCAAACTGGGGAAATTAGAAGATGCTGAGAATTGTGATAGAAAGGAAGACAGTGGAATGGATTAACAGCTTCAAGTATCTGGGAGGGGTGGTTGAAGTGAAGGGAAGTCTGAATGAAGAGGTCAAAGCTAGAATCATTAGGGCTGCAGCCAACTGTCATAGAGTGAGGTGTATTGTATGACAGAAGAATGCCAAAGAAGCTGAAGAGTGGAGCATACAAAACAGCAGTGCAACCAATACTACTGTATGGTACAGAAACCTGGACAGTAAGACCAGAGCAGATGAGGAAGCTAGAAGTGATGGAAATGAAGTGCCTGAGAAAGCTGGTAGGATGGACACTGTGGAACAGACAAAGAAATAAGGTCATCAGAGAAGAAGCCAAAGTAGTTCTAATTGCAGAGTATGTCAAAAGAAATAGATTATGTTGGTTGGACACATAGTCAAGAAGAAACAAGAGCATCCTGCAAAGAGATGGAGGGATTGTGTGAGAAAAGATCTGCAACAGTCAGGCACGACTGTTAAAGAAGATAATACTGCACTCTGGCAAACATATCACCAAATTCATTGCTACGTAACAGCCCAACATTTGCATGTCCATAATATGCCAGCTGTAACTGAAACAGTCATGGACCATGTAGTTGTGTACCTGATACTGCATCTTTACCAATGTCACAAGGTATTTTACCACCTCAGCCTCACATGAGGATCCCTGCAGCTGTTTCCTCTGATGACTCTTCAACTGACACCTCCTCTGCTGCTACCTCTAGTCTATTTGATCTTCCAGTGGAAATCCTCTGCTATAGCTGTCTGTGTACCAAATGTTTGCAGCTTTGCACAGACTGCAAATATCTAGTTGCAAGTCTCCAGAGTATCACTGCAATACCAAAGGAATCTTTGCAATAGCAAGAGGCCTTCAGCAATCCAAACACATCTTCAATAATGTTTGTGGGTTTGTCAGAGTATAGTTATATGTCATTTTAACCATACTCTGAGGGTTGTGTATTGGTGTCATAAGCCATGGCTCCAAGATATAGCCAGCATTACAAATAAGATGCAAGTCAGGCACAAGTCTCCCCTAAGCAGCCTATATGCTACTAAGGGATTTATATCAGATGATCGAAAGCTGAGAATATCGAAGCTCCAAACTTCGAACTGGAAACCTCGAAACCAGAAAACATTGAACGTGAGAAAAAAAGAGTACACACCTAAAACAACACAAAAAATGCTCTATGCAGGAGTGCTTACCCCCCACACCCCCTGCTACTTAAATATACCAACTCCGAGATCACACTACAGTGCAGTAAAGGGAAATCTTCCATTCCCGCACTCTATGGCGATCTACACTTTACGTTTCGATGTTTTCCGGTTTCGAGGTTTCCAGTTTGAGGTTTGGAGCTTCAATATTCTCAGCTTTCGATTTTGTGATAAACACCCACTACTAAGTACAGTGACAAAGACTTCAGTCTGTCTGTGTAAGGCATATGCTGAAGACCCTGGGTCTTAGGTAAAAATCTCTGGGGTCTCTCCAGTTGCTGCAAGTGCCTGGTATAGTATATAGCAAAGGGGGTGTTATACTCAGTTATGAGCCTGATAAGGGATGAGTATAGGGGGGTTATAACATCTTGAGGCTATGCCTTTGCTAATCAAATGTGCGATGTAGAATGCCTTTCTTACTACAGTGGACACATGGTGATCAAAGTTTAGGTCACAGTCTACTTGTATGCCCAAATCCCTCACTACAGCATTCGTACTTAAGGTATTGTTGTTTATTTGATAGTTAGTAGAAACACTGCTTTTACCAAAGGGGATGATGATGCATTTTTTTGCATTTGGTCTGAGACCATGACTTTGGCACCAATCGTTGGTCTATGCAAGCCCCTCTTGGAGTACACTGACATCATTTGTGGAGTCAATAATTGTGCCAAGTTTGCAGTCATCAGCAAACGTGGTCAGCCACAGCTCCTTTGTTTTGGCCTGAACTTACAAGAAATAAGTACCAAACAAATGATGGCCCAGTACTGACCCTTGTGGAACCCCACTGGTGACAGGTCTGCTGATTGAGGTGGAGTCACCCACTTTGATAGCATGTGTATGGTTAGTGAGCCAATTTGCAACCCACCTAACAACAAAGGGGTTGACTTCTAGATGGGGGATTGTGTCATAGGCCTTCTTCAAGTCCAGATATGCTGTGCGCACAGATTTGCCCTCATCTATGGCCCTGGTCACATTTTTGAAGGTTTAACAGGCATGAATGACCCTTTACAAAGCCGAACTGGGTTGGATCAAGGGTTTGAAGGTCACCTATATCTTTATTTATGAGGTCCATGATGATACGTTCCATGGCCTTACAGATAAGGCTAGGCAGGCTTATGGGTCTATAATTCCCCAAATCTGTTGCTAAGCCACCCTTGTGGAGGAGGATAACAGTTACTTTTTTTCCATTCAGGTGGCACAAAACCTGTATTCAGGCTGTGGTTAAATAGGGTGCCTAAGGAGGTTGTTAATTCCTGTTTTAGTTTTAGAATACAGCCTGGGATGCCATCAGGACCCATATAGGCTGTGTTTTTTGCCTTAGACAGAGCTTTGATGACCTGGTCTTTAGATAGGGTGGGGGAGCTGTTGAAGGTATAGTTTGTGATATGTTTGGAGGGGATAAAGGGGAGAATTTGTTGCCAAACCTGTCTGCTGGTACGTTAGCAATTTCTGCAGAAAAAGTGTGTAATATAATTTGTCACTAGTTCAGCACACGTCTGGGTCCTACCTTTTAGGCAAATACACATGTGGCAAGTGCCTCTGAAACACACGAGTGCCATGATGGCCACTGGAATGTTCCAGTAGCAAGGATGGTCAGTCCTATCTATATCTTAGTGATCATAGCGACTGGTATCTTAATAAATAACATGAGGAAGCACATGTCTATAAGCTCCTGATTGTTGTCGTTGTCCAGACAGTTGCATTCAGCTACTTCACTATTGTGGTAGTAATGGTACATTAGGCATGACTGGATCTGTCACTGAGGCTGATGACCTCTGTTGTCATGGACACTGAGTGCAATAATAGTGCCCAACAAATGTCAAGCTAACACAGATGCTACTTATGGCATCTTAATGCAGTCTTTCTATCTCTCTTCACCTAGAAATAATAATGTACAGACTAACTGCTCAAAGTATCATGTTGTGCTATGTTTATACATTTCTGAAACAGGCTGAAATGTTGTTTACACTTATTTTGTGCTATGAAGACATTTCCTGAATAAATCATGCCATATTGTTAAGTAAAGAAATTCAGCAGCACCTTTTTACTTAAATAGTCAACATGTAACATTCTTGTTTAAAGCAGCTGCCACTGCAGTGCCCTAAGGGGAGATAATGTATACTTGGCCTGACCGGTTTAACTTTACAAAGCTGAATCACAGTGATAGGATTGCTCATATGAGCGAATCGTAACCACGGAAATGAAAACAGCGACAGTTTTAAATGTTCGAAAATCAGCAAATTGAAAAGCAGATTCGCTGATTTATGAACATTAATGTTGAAAAAAAAATCTAATGAAGTGTAAAGCAGGGGGGAAAGCCCCCCTGCACCCCCCTATGTGGGGGGCTGCACCCCCACACCCCCCTACTTTAATATTCTAACTCAGAGATCGCACTACAGTGGGGAAAGGGACCATTTTCCGATCTCCACTATAGTGCAATCTGCCCCAAAATGTTGAATGTGCAATGAGCGAATGTCACTGTGCATTTGCTCATTGCACATTTGAACCTTTTTCCGTTCGGCGTTTGCAAACTGCCTTTCGGACAATTGCTGTTTGCCCATGTGCAATACGCACACATGAAGGTAAACCAGCCTGACCACTCAGTTTGTAGGATTTCTCCCATGTCCCACTCACAGTCTATCAAAGAATCAGATTCATCTTTGAAGAGTAAGGAGCAGAAAGCCTGCAAATAGTAAACAGGTACTAGATGTAATGGCCGCAATGAAATAGTGGGGAGAGTCACCATTTGGTGGTAGGGAGAAGTAAAATGTTTATTTTCTTTTAATGCTATCATGTTTCCACAGCTGGTCACTGAGTTGTGAGAACTGACCCGGCATGTCTCTTTCCCCAGTAAATATGCAACTTTGGAGTCACATAATTGCTTCCCTAGTGGCAGGAAAGACAGCAGTGCTGCATATACCTTGCTATGAAGACATTTCCTGAATAAAAAAATTAATGCCAATAATTGGCTATTAATAAATTTAAATTAAATGGTCAATTAGATGTAAATGCCAAGAAAATAAATTCTTAAAAAAAATGTACCTTTAGATTTCATGCAAACCCAGCTTGCCATACATTGAGGAAACTGAAAAACATAAATGCCATACAATTTAATAAATAACAACAATCGTGTTTTACATATAAGTAACAGTGAAAGGGTCATTTTAAAGTGAGGGAAGTGTACTCTAAGACTAGGGAAGGTTGTATAGGATCTTTTTGTACTTTAGTTCAGTGCCTGCCCTGGCTGTTAAATGAGCCCATACAGCATGCCACAAAGGATCTGTTTCACGGTATCTAGACCATTTTAATTTCGTTTAATTTTATTTTATTTATATTTGGTATAGAGTATGCAAATATTTTTCCAAGAATCCAAGCCCACATACAATTATATAACATGTTTCACATAAAACAGACAAGATTATGTGTATATATAAAATATCTGTTTTACATTTTCTTAAAAAGATATAAACTGAAACATAAAAAAATTCCTTATAAGTGATTGACATAAAGTGCATTAAGTATGTCCCTGGTGCATTCCAGAACACATGTCCCTACCCCCCCCCCCCAACACACACACACACACACACACACACACACACACACACACACACACACACACACACACACAGCTGTTCTGAAGGAGATATTAACTGCATCCACTGTGGTGTTACAAACTTAAGTTGCTGCTATTTCCTGGATCAATGACAGAAAGTCTTGCATTTATTGCTTCAGTAGCAGCATTCTGTGCAACACTGTGCAGTGAAGGCATTATCATGGTGTGAGGTGTATAACATGTTCACCAGTGTTTGTAGATGTTTCAGAACAGCTAAAAGGAAATTTGTATTAATAGAATTTTCTAGGCAAGCTCTGGTGTATCTGAAAGTTATATAAATGTATGCTTGCTATTGGCATTTTACTGACACAGCAGAAAATGCTCCATTGAACCTGTTAGGACAAGTGCTGCTTTGAGATCTTATGTTTTTAATCAATTACTTCTGTATGACATAAGTATGTCTGTCTTTCTATATATATATATGTATATATATATATATATATATATATATATATATACACACACACATACAAACACACACATATATATACATGCACATATATGTATACATACACTATCTTCTCCAAGGATGATGCCACATTACCAACAGAAAATAATTGATTTTAACAATTGGCTTAGGTTCTGTTGTCAATCCGGGGGGGGGGGCTACAATATTTGATGGCCTGGGAGGACATGGTTGACAGACCACTCTGCTTTGTAAGGGATGGTCTGTATTTATCCCATCTAGGTTTTTGGATATTGGCAAAGACCTTTTCCACCTCTATAGTCAATGCCAAACTCATACACCTACCAACTTAACTGAACCTATGAAGGAATATCTGAAAGTGGTACTGCTCAATGCTAGAAGTGTTAAAAAGAAACTCCACTCCCTGCAAGCCTTCCTCTCCCTGGAGAGTGTAGACACCTGTGTAGTAGCAGAGACATGGTTTAAAGTCACTGATAATACCAGCAATGCAAGGTTATAATGTCTTTCACACCTTTAGACTAACTGCTGCACAGGAGGGGACTAGAGGTGGAGTGTCAGTCTTTATTTAGACTAATCTCACATCCAGACTAGTTGAAGTTTATGGCCCACTGGAACTCATACATGTGCAACTCACCATAAACAAGGTGTGGTTCCATATTCTTGCATCTTGTAGGTCCTCTGCATGTTCCATATACTAGAGTCCCTCAACATTCAACTCAATACGATATTCATGGGGGGATCACAACTACCCCTCTATATATTGGCAGTCCTACATCACTTCTAATGCACAAGCCTAGTGATTCCTAAACTTTGTTAATACCAGCATCCTGGAACAGTTGTTTCATTCTCCTACCAGGGGTAAAAACATCCTTGATCTTGTACTTATAAGCATGGGGGGGGGGGCAATGTTCTTCAACTAATGTAATATCTTCACTTGTCAGATCTGACAATAAGGCAGTTGTTGTTGTTGTTGTGTCTTTTGGCTTTTCCCATTTAGGGGTCGCCACAGCGGAACTCCAGTCCGCTAATGATTGGCAGTTGATTTTTATGTGCCAAGTTGCCAGCCCTGACGCACAACCTTCAACGAAGGTACGCCCATTCACGCATGTCTCCACGCAGAAGACACTCCAGCTGAGAATTGAACCGGACAGCGTCTTACTGTGAGGCGACAACGCTACCAGTATTACTTGAAATTGCAAAAAAAAAAAAAAAAAAAACCTTTAGGAAGTATTCCAAGTCTAACCTCTCTTTACTAAGTAAACCTTAGCTAAATTCCAAACACTCCCAAATCCAGTAAAGATCATAGAATAAACTGGGCTTTTTACAAAATCTCTGTACAGCCATATTGATAGCTGTACAGAGAGAGTTGTGCCCACTCATATTAAGAGTAAGACAAGTTCAAAAGACAAGCCACCCTGGTGGAATAACAATAACAATTGGTTATATAACAAAAGAATAAAGATCTTGGCCAAGTGCAGGAGGAACAAAGCCATACATACTAAAAGCCCCCTGACCAATCTAAACAGGCAGTTAAGAGGGCTAATTAATACTTCAAAGGCTAAATTTGAAGAACAAATAGCTTCTCAGGCAAAGGACAGCCATAAAGCTTTCTACAGCTATGTCTGTAACTTCAGAGGAAATACACAACAATGCACAGAACATATTGTAAACGGCATCACCCACACTGAACCGGAGGCCATTGCCAACCCTTTGGCTGACAGGTACAGCTCAAACCCCCCCCCCCCACCTGATAGCCCAAATGAAATATGATGTAACACAATTCCCCCAACCGCTACTACAGAACAGGTCATTAATGCACTTTCCAAGGGCAAAAGCAGTGAATTGATTGGCACAATAACATCTCAAGATGTTTAATAAATAGCATGAAACATGACATCTCTGATCCACTTGAATCACTTTTCAGCTGGAGCCTTCAGTCAGGTTTTGTGCTCTGCTCAAAGAATGGAAGATGGCTACAGTCATCCCCCTGCACAAAGGAAGTCCAACCACTGATTCGGGTAACTACAGGCCCATAAGTTTTACGAGTCTCATCTGTAAGGCCATGCAATGTGTCATTATGGACCTCATAAATAAAGACATAGCTGACATCTAAACCCTGGATCCTACCCAATATGACGTCGTGAAGGGCAGATCCTGCCTGTTAAATCTGGTGGATTTCTTTGAAAATGTGGCCAAGGCCATTGATGAGGGCAAATATGTGCACACATCATACCTCGACCTGGCAAAGGCTTTTGGCACAATCCCACATTCAGGAATTACCAATAAACTTAGCAAACTGAATGCAAACTTCTTTCTTGTAAGATGGGTTGCCTACTGGCTCACAAACTGGCCACACACAATAAAAGTGGTTGACTCTACATCAACTCGCAGACCTGTTACCATTGGAGTGCCACAGGTGTTATTGCTGGGCCCCCTAATGTGTGGTATATACTTCTCAGATGTTGAGGTCAAAACTAAGGGGTTGTGGCTCACCAAGTTTGCTGACGACTGCAAACTAGGTGTAACCCTTGAATCCCCAAATGAAGTCAGTATACTCCAGGAGGCTCTCACGTAGACCAACAACTGGTGTATTAGTCACGCTCTCAAATTGAATGCAAAGAAATGCATCATCATTCCCTTCAACACAAACAATATCCCCTCCCACTATCAAATCAACAACAATATCCTAAGTACCCATGAAATGGTAAAGGACCTGGGATCACAAGTTGACTGTGACCTTAACTTTGACCACCCTGTGTCTATTATAGTAAGGAAAACTTTCTACGTAGCACATTTGATTAGTAAATGCATCACCTCGAGAGCAAAAGAAGTTATAACCCTCCCTATACTCGGTACTTATCCAGCCCATTAATTGAGTATAACACCCCATTTGGCATGTACCATACTAAGCACCTGCAGCAATTAGAGGGACCTCAGAGGTTTCTAACAAAGATGATCAAGGGGCTCAAACATGTGCCTTACACAGACTGACTAAAGTACCTGTCATTATACTCCATATCATATAGACTTCTTAGTGGAGACTTATGAATGGCCTACAGAGCAATCCAAGACCCAAATCTAATGAACTTGCTGCATATCTGTAAATCAAACAGGACTAGGGCTACCCATTCCAGACACCTAAATATGGCATGCAACTTAAATAGGACATGCTGGAGGGATAGATTTATCTCCCAGCAACTGCCACATCTTTGGAACAGGCTACTAATTAATGTGAAACAGAGTACCTCTATGACACTGTTCAAGAGGAACCTGGACAAGTGGATGGGACACAGTCTATTCTTTACCAGAGATAGAGCCCACAACCCTCCTGGACATGGGCAGTCATCACTAAATGCAATCTTGGGTCTCGACTAGCATTTCTGTGTATTACATTGAGATGAAATGGCTAGGCTTAAAATGACCTTCAGGTCAAAAGTCTAGTAATCTCCTATGATCCTATAATACTTTGATCATCATGGACATGATAAATGAGGACAAAGGTAACCTGCAGATGCTGGACCCATCACAGTTTGGCTTTGTTAAAAGAAGTTCATCCCTATTAAATCTGGTGGACTTTTTGTGAGAGGCTCACCAAAGCACTGGATGAAGGTAAGACTGCGCACACAGCTTACCTCAACCTGGCCAAGGCTTTTGATACAATACCCCACTCAGGCATTATAGACAAGATCATTAATTTGGGTATAATCCCTTTTATCACCCACTGGATAGCCAACTCGCTCACTGGTAGGACCCAGGAGGTCAAAATAGGGCCACCTCCATCAAATGGCCAGTCACTAGTGGACTCTCCCAGGGCTCGGTACTGGGCACACTCCTTTTTGGCATCTGTTTCTCTGCAAAATGAAGCAAATGCTGAAGGTTTATGGATGACAAAGTTTGCAGATGATTGCAAGCTTGGGGTTATCATCAACTCCCCTGCAGACACTAGCACAATTCAAGAAGGTTTATCTCTGACTAACAACCAGTGCCAAAGTCATGGTCTTAAACTCAATGTTAAGAAATGTATAATTGTACCCTTTGGGAAATCAACCATCCCAGATAATTACCATGTTGGCAATATGCCCCTAAGAGTCGACCCAGTGGTCAGGGACCTGGGTATGCACGTAGACAATAGTCTTATCTTTGACCACCATGTAGTCACAGTGGTAAGAAAGTCCTTTTATGTTGCACAACTTATAAGTAAGGGCTTTGCATCTAGGTCCAAAGATGATGTTATCCCACTGTACTCCATGTTTATCAAACCAATCATAGAGTACAATGTTCCCCTTTAGTATGTACTTG